>NC_141762.1:107194557-107499557 GCF_982258835.1 Parasteatoda tepidariorum
CATTTCCCTCTTAAGACTGGATAGATACTGTAATTGCTAAGATTACTGAACTTTGTTTTAAACCTCACTGAGATCTTGGATTTAGAAGTTCTTAGATTTTTTTAGCTGAGGGATCTTGAGCAAAAGGAAGACCACTGGCCATGAGGTTGGATGGCAAGGACTTAAAAACTTAACTAAAAAAAATTAACTTTGAAAAGTTAAAATTGGAGTTGTCACTGCTGAAGAAAGATGTTAAAAGAAGTGTGATTTTAAGCAAATGTGCTAGATTTTCTGTGTTTTTAGAAATAAATAATTAAATTTTACTTTTTTTCAAAATAAATTATTGAATTTCACTTTTTTTAGAAATAAATCGTTGGATTTTACTTCAACATTATTAAAATGTGTCATATTTTTCTTCTTCTCTTAAATATCCATCAAAGGAGAAAAAAATTTCTCTCTGATGTCATTTTAAAGAAACAATATCTTTTTTTTTTTTTTAATCTCCCTATGTTATTCTAAATCTTGATTGATAGTTAGTTTTTAAACGCTATGAAAATAATAACTTCTGATGTTTTAATAAAATATGCGTTTTAATAAAAGAGGTTTCCTTTCTTAATGTTAAAATTTTATACCATTTCTATGCATTTTTGGTTGTTTTCTAAGCGAACACCAGAGTTTTTAAAATTGTTTAACATGTGATTTAGCCAAAGAATTTTGTTAGAATTATGGTATATATTTATTCAATAAGTTGTTATTAAAAATTGTTATTAAAAATATCCCCAAAATTATGATTTTCAATTGCCATTTTAATAGTTTAGGCAACCATTTAATATCTATTATATCTATATATAATTATATATCTATTATAATTATTAAGTTTGTAATATAACTTCCTAAAATATTTTAAAGTGGGAGAATAATAAATCAGTTTATTATTTATTTCTTTTTTAATTTTTGTTTTAATTTCAGGTTCTATTAGGGGGGATTTTCAAATTACCTGTTTTTTTTATTTCTGATTAATTTTATTAGGAAAAAAAAGTTGAAAAACACGTTTGTCAAGTTTCACCAATTCTAATATATATATATATTTGCATATAAAATTAATGAATCAGAATCAGGAGGATCTTTTGGTGAATTTAGATTATCGTTTAAAAATTTTTTTAAGGCTGTCTGAAATGAAAAAATTGTAATTATAAAAATATTTGTAATGGGAAATTTGACTGAGTAATTTTTCATGATGCACATTGTGTAACTATTGGCAACGGCTATACAAAGAAAAAAAAACAAAGATAATTCTAGAAGGATTTTTTTTATATCGAACTGTGTGTACAGCTTAAGAAATTAGGTATTCACTTTTGAAATATTTTTTTTTTCTAAAAGTATTAAATCCATAATTTTGTTTTAGAAATTAATGAATAAAAAGAATCTTAAGTCAAGAAGAAACTCATAATAATTGGGTTTTGTGTCATTTACATCACATATATATATATAAAAGAGTAAACTAATCTCTATATGTAACAATGATATACTAATTTAGATTGTGAAGTAAACTGAAATGATTTGTTATATTTTTATCTTTTATAAAATCATCCAAAGTCTATAGCATATCAGTTAATATTTTGTATTTTTGACTCGTTTTCGTGAAAAAATTTCCATTTTATTTGTTTAATTACTAAAAAACTTAAGACAAGACTTTTTTTAAAAATTAGTCTTAGAAACTTTCAACTTTCTTTCCGGGTCACAGTACACTGATTGGTAACCATTGAGTACATGCAATGCTGTATTAAAATTAATATTGCATTATAATAAATATTTTCCAAACCAAAAACTATTTTAGAATAGAATAATCAAGTTAAAATTATGTGAGATTTGTAAATATGTTAAAAAATTTTAATTAAAAAAAAGAAATACAGCATTATTTTGTGGATTTTCAGAAGTGTTGCCAGGCAATTTTGCAGCTCAGCAGTTGACTCAGCACTGAAAGAGAAGTGCACTGCGGAAGAGGCCTTGTTACTTATTAAAGACTTGCCCAATCCTCTCCAAGAAAATGATGGTACATACTTTATTTTTATTGTTGTTATTAAAACTTTTATATGATCTTTAATTTCAAATTTTGGCAAATGTTTGTAAAAATGCTTACTGCAATCCCAGTAAATGTTTTGAAGAATATTAAAGGAATTATTTCAATTTAAAAGAAGAAAATATGTGGGTTTTTTTAACATATCCTCACTTTATACCATGTACCCACTCTACCCCACGTGATCCTACATAATGCTATTTCATTTTCAATGTATGGCCTATTCCTGCTGGGTCATCAAACTCTTTACTTTTATCTAAATCTAAATTACTTATTGTTTTTCGTATGCCTAATTTTTTAACTTATTTTCTGCAATAGTATTTGGTTTTGATTTTTTATTGCCTGTTTATTATTATATTTTAAGTTTCATTATATATGTGTGTATATATATATATATATATATATGTTTTCCTGATTTTTGTAATATGTATTGTTATAATACAATATGATTCTTAAAAAGTAGGTGCTCTAAATATCAGGTTAAAAATAAAATATTGATAATAAATACTTTTTATTTGTCATGAAATTATTGATATATGAATTATCATAGGGTTGTTTTCTTGTCAGAAACAAGCAGATGTTCAAATTGGTGATTTATATAAGATAACTTATTTTCTCGGGTTTTTTGTATTTAAGTAAATTTCAATATGTTTTATGTGGATATCATGCTGTTTTTAAAGTCTTATCCACATCAGAAGAAGCCCAAATTTGTATTTTGCAAAGCATGTTTGAACTCTGGCATGCTCGTCAACAGGTTTGTTCATTTTATTCTTTATTGCATTTTCTTTTCTTCTCCTGTTAAATTTATTTTTGTTGTTGACACCTCAACACTAATTATTGATGACTGATGCATACAAAAGTTTGGACCATCTAAAAGAGCAATCACTTCAGCAGGAGTGGAATAGATAAAAGCTAGAAGACTTGCGGTCCATTGCTGAAGTGTTTAAGCCACTGCATCTCTGCAAAAAGCAGTCTCTTTGAAATCAATTAAATTTATTAATTAGTAAAAAATTACTTTTATTATTATTTATTATATTTTGTTAATTTATTTATTTATTTTTAATGAAATTAGATTAAATATTGTTTGTCTATGTATTTTTTAAATTTGTTTTGTTGCATCCTGTTTATAAAAATGTTTCATTACATGCTTATAAAGATAATTTTTATTATTTTTTTTGCTTTTGTTTCAGATGATGGTAGGGTTAGTTACGCAGTTTTTGAAAGGTGAAATAGTTGAATGTTCTTCTTTAGTTAATTGGCTCTTTTACAAAGAGATCTCTTCAGAATTTCCGAAGCAAATATTCTTTATTATTATTACGAGACATTTGACTTATTACTTGTTTATATGAATTTCTAATGTATGTATATGTGTGTGTATATATATATATATACCTACTGAGTGTCCTTTAAATGTTGCGACAAACTTCTGTGGGAAGTAGGTTGGGCACATCATAAGATTTAAGAATTACCTTGGAAACCATAATTGTCAATGTCATCATACACTGCTGGGGGCGCTTTATTGTGGACATGCTGTGCTTTTGAACTTTTTCTAAAATATTTTAATTTTATATTACTATTAATTATTGTTGAGAGTTCCATTAAAATAGGCTTACAAACTGCTGTTTTATCATAATTTAATGATTAGGCAAGCTTGTCCAGTTAGTTGCCCAATCATTAAATTACAATAAAACAGCTAATATTGTACTTATTACAATGTTGTACAATAATTAATAGAAAACAAAAAAAATGAAGATAATTTAGATAATTTAGATAAATAAAAGTTCTTGATGTTCATGGGCACAGGAGGTAACAGTTCATAATAAGAATGCCCCCTTAGCAGCATACAATAACATTTCTGGTCATGGTTTCCTGAGTAATTCTTAATCCTTATGACATGCCCTATTCCCCTAAAAGTTTGTCACAACATTTATTGAACAACCTGTATGTGTATATATGTTACGGACGGGGAGTGTCGATGAAGCTTCAAAGCAGTCTAGGGTTGCATTTTAAAGCTTTTATTATGACAAAAAACACTTACATGGCAGTACAAAATAATTAGAGCTGGAACATCTTAATGAGCTCGCTCCCCGTAGCCGTTCAGTGAGAGAATGTCCGGGAGTCTGCTTACTTACAGGTGGCGCTGCATGTCGTATGCAACATATATATACATGCATATACAATCGATCTCCGGTTTTACGCTGTTAGTTTTATCTGTACATTATTTTACAGCATTTAATATGCATAATAGCTTAGACATAACAAAATACATTAGTTTTTTTATCAGTAATTTGATAAAGTATAATACCAAGCACAAGGATTTGTTTTGATTAGAGATGAATAAAATAGTCCATGAGACTCCAAAAATTATTAGTAGAAACTGTCATAAGAGGCATCTATTTATAGCACCCAAAATAATATAAGTTCAAAATTACTAAGCATATTCCGAAATATCAGAAATATGTTTTAAATTGCTACAAAATAAACATTTCTTAATGATTGTGCTAAATCTTTTTTTAGCTGGTATTTTTTATAAATTTGTGAGATTTGTTCAAAATAATATTAAAGAAAGTATTTGATTGTAAAAGTTTAAAATAAAAAAAAAACACAAAAATTTGGATATTGATTATTTTGAGTAGTTTAAAGTTATTGTTCTTCATACTTCTAAAGTTTAAAGCTGTTTCTTCAAACAAACAAATTTCGAAAGTGCAAAACTGTGCTGTTCTATATTGTTCCTAACATCCAATCATACACTGTAATTAATTAACAACATTATGGTTCTTTTATACTATCTCAAGTTTTGAAAAATTATTTTATTTTAACTGATCTTTTTTAGTGGCATAAAAACTCTGATTACATTAAAGATAATCTCACCAAAATGCATCTTCATTTAAATCACTTTTTTTGTATAATCGTAGTAAAAAAAGCACAATTTACTTAGTTAAACAAGTATATATGTATATATCTTGTGATGAATTTTTATATCAACTTAGTCTATGTGTACATTTTGTTTTAAGCTCTTTATTTTTTCATTTTATATTTTTCTTATAAATATGTATGTATTTATATTAACTTGTTTTGGAGCTTAGTTTGTTTTCTATGACATATGTTATATTTGTAAGATAGATATGTTTATTTATTTTATTATATGTGAAATTTTAAGATTTTTTTATAAGTGTTAATTTTTATATGAATTTTATGGATTTTTCTTTTCCCATTTTTAAAATAAAAAATATCAACTGCTTTATTAAGAAAATAGTAATGTAAATTTTATATTATTTATTAATAAAATTATTTACTATAAAATTATTTATTAAATAATAAGAAATGAGCTAAATGTATTGGGTGTTAGATTAAATATCCCGCAAATTGTCTTGTTTAGGTAAACACAAGTTCAATGATCTCACACTACCCAGTTGATTTTCTATTTCTTTTTTGATTCAATATCTATTTATAACCCCTATGTAGTTTAGCCTATTTTGGTTCCTGTGCCTTTAAACTTTTAGACCATACTTAAATATCATTATGCCATAAATGAAAATTTTTTTTGTTTTGTTTTGTAACTTTGTAATTTTCATTTTAGTTTAAAAAGGATACTCTGAGTAATTTAAGTAGTAACTTTAAATTATTTTTAATAATTTTTTTACTGAATTACTTTTAAAATAAATTTTTCTTCCTAAAGCTGGTATATTTGTAATTAGACATTATAAATTTTGCTTTTTAAAAATTACATATTTATTAGTTTTAGCGTTTGGTTTCCAAATATTTCCATTGCTATATTGTTTTTTTGCTGAAAAAAATGTGTAAATAAAACTGATTTTTTATTTTATTTGTAGAGCTTATATATGGGAGATACTTCATTTAACAATATGTAAAATGATTCGTTATGTGACTAATCAAGAAAAACAAGTAAATGATGCTAAAAAGAAACTGCAAAAGGTAATTAGTCATTTAAAAGATTTGATCCATATAACTGTTTGCATCTAGGTTAAATCTTTTTGTATATATTATTATTATGTTTCTATGTTTTATTATCACCTATCAAAGGCTAGTTTTTAATTTTCAATGTATGTGTTTGTTTAGTCAATGATGTGGAATAAGTTGGAGAATTGCTAAAAAAAATTCTGTGTGAAATTTTATTTAATTGTATAAAAATCCAAAAAATTCCCAAACTTTAGTGACACTATTCAAAATATCCTTTTATCTCTACAAAAAAAAATGCTCTAAATCTGAAAATATATGAGATTAAAAAGAAGTTTTGTAACAGTTCTGTTAAATGTGTTTGTCAATTAAAAATAAATAGACAATGTAAACCTTTTCTTGACTTCACATGTGATCTATGTTTAAATCTGTCTCTAAAATTAAAAATCAATATATTTCCACTTCTTTGATAGCATATCTCAAATCATACTTTGATACCCCGCTTTTATTTTGTTAAATAATTGCTCTCTGAAATGCTTCCACATTAAAATGTAAAGGGTGTCTTCTGATAAAGTCCTGTATTTTATTTTGTTCTATTTCAACTTACTTTTCTATTTCAATTTAAATATTATTCTCTAATATTTTTATAAAAGAGTTATTTATCTACTCTTTCTGTAAAACGTTTTGTTTTTTCTTTTTTAATTTTGGTTACACATCAAATAGGAAGATGATGCTATGGAAGAAGACAATGAGGAAGATTCTAATCATGTACGACCATCAGAAGGAATGATTGAAGAAATGGAAGAAAAATTAGATGCGGCCCAAAGTGATTTGAAAAATTTATTCTGAATTATTTTCCTGGTAAGGGTTTATTTTGGTTAGCTCTCCAATTGGCAGTTTTAGTTTAAAAAAATTTAATTTTCTTAACACTTTTTTTGTTGTTTTTCTTAGTCATCATTAAGGGTGTCACGCAGACTCAGTCAATATCCTAATTCTTAACCTAGGAAAAGTCCATCTGACTAAAAAATTTATACATAATATTTTAAAGTCAAATATATTGAAGATTTTAGAACTGCTATTGTCGACTAAAAAGGCAACTGGAATGAAAATTTTTAAGAATAAGCGACTAATTTGGACTAATTTCATTAATGTATTTATATTTTTTTTAAAAAAATTGCTATTTTTCAATCAATTGCAAAAAATTTTTAATTTTTTTAAATATCATTTCACTAAAATTATCAATTTTCTATATTCCATTATCCATATTTAATCCTCTTATACAAGTTTTTTTTCCCACTCTGTTCGACCAGTGCAATTGCAGCCCCTGATGGGGCATGAAAACATTCTGATGCCTTGGTCTATTGCAGGGAAAAACAATCCTCGAACCTGTTGTTTTTGACAGTTGCATATTAATGTAAAATTTTCAGAATTTAATTTAGCTTCAAAAGAAAACAGTTGAATTCACTTTGAATTTTTTTAGTTTGTGTTAACGTGATGTTTAGTTTATTCGAGTGTTCTTAGCCCCTTTTTTTCCAATGAGTTAGTAGCATCTTTAAAATTGTTTCAGAAATAATAAATTGCACATTTAGTAATAAAACTTGTATATTTTTTAAAACTAAAAAATATACAAGTATTTAAAACTTATTTACTTTAATGATTGCATGTAAAATTTAGTCATCAAATAAAATATATAAAAAGCTTTTACAGTTTTACCTAATTTTTTTTTTTTTCCATTTCATTTCATTTTTCATTGACATTAGGAAGTAAAGTATTAGCCTGACCTTTATTTCTTGTCCTGCAGCTTCCAATTGACAAAATCTTGATAAATTCCAAACATTAGTTTTAACTATTTAGCATTTATTCTCTTGGTATATTAATTTTCTGCCATAAGATGGACTTTTAATGGTTACTGGTTCACTGTAAGTATCCAAATGTGCTTGGAATTTCTTTCATTCCGTAAAAACCTGAAGATTGTCAATTAGTACTTTCATCCTTTGAGATTTTCAAAATTTAAAGATGGCAAATTAAAGTACTAAATTAATATTATATAATTAGGTAGAACTTAAATAAGTTCTTTTCCAGAAAATTCTCAATTTCATTAAATGTTTTAGCTTAGAACCTTCATTCACTAAGTTCTTCAATTGAAAGAAGAGTTGAATTTGGGCTTTTGAAATATGCTATATATTTTGATGCAATAAACTTTTCAAAGTATAAACATCCTTAATTTTACTTAATTTAAAAAACCTTAAAGCTTGTATATGGAAGATGTAACAGTTTAAATACTAAGTAATGTGTCAGACATGAAGATGTTATATGCTCTATGTTATGTGCTTTAGATGTTACTATTTATACAAAAATACCTTTCTATTTTCAAAAATAACCTAGAATAATTATTGTTATTACATTTTAAGAAGTCAGATTATTGTTAACAATAAACTTATAAAAAAATTATCGAGATTGTAGTCACATCTAATCACTTTATTATGAAATATGAATTATGTGATGTATTAGTATGAATTATGTTATTTAGACTATGTGAAAGTTACTAATTATTACACGATTTAGACTATTAATTTGCCATGTGTAAGTAAACTGCATTTTGTTTCAAATATATTTCATAAAATCATTAAAATGTGCTTTAGAATGTTTGCAAGTTATGTTAAGGATAGATAAGTATGTTTAAAGCATTTAATCTTTTTTTTTTCCTTTTCTGGTTAAAATAATGCTGCTGTTTCAATTGTTACATTTTAACGTGTATTTAAACACTAGATTACTTTTTTTAAATTCATTTTCACAAGTAAAATATAACTTATCTAGTGTTGCATTATAGTGCATATTAATGAAACTAAAAAGCCTTTCATTTCTTAATTTTTTCCTTATATTTTATTCTTATATTTTTTCCTTTCCGGTGACTTTGTGTTAGTAGATTCAGCAGAGCATATTTTAAATGGTTCGTCTTGTAAAACTAAGGATTACCAGTATTCTGAATTATTTAGCATGAGGCTGTTGCCCAAGGTCAACTCATAAAGTCAAAATTTACCACACACAATTTTCTCTAAAACTGTTCCATTTAACTGTTAAAAACCTGACTGTTAAAAACCTTTTTTTATAGTATCTATATTAAAGCTTCCTAAAATTTGGAGCGAGTTTTAACATTGGAGGCTAAAGTTGCCCTTATAGCCACTTTTCAAATTTCAGAATGTTACATTCAATGATTCTTGAGTTATGAGAGAGACAAACTCTTCATTTCATTATAGATAGTGCAAAGTATAGCCCTTTTAAAAGAACTGTCTTTAAGACATTCTTAACATATAAATGTATTTCTTAAATTCTAACATGTGTTCCTTAACATGCAAATTTATTATTTAAGCTTTTTTTTTTTTTTTTTTAATATGAAGTGTTTTCTTTTTAAAGGGTACAGAATGTGAGCAGTGGAGAAGTAGATCTATGTCATCCCTCACCGTTTTCCCCATTTTGGAGATGATTTCCTTTCTTGTGGATAATTAGTGCAGCATTTATTGGTTACTATCATCCAATTTTTGACTGGAGTGTTTTCACACTGTAATTTTGTCTCAAGCAAGGAAAGTTCCAATCAATTTTATTTCCCATCTAAAAGAAATCTATATTTCACATTTAAACTAATAATAGCATTAAGAGTGTTCAAAAGATATTCCAAAATAATTGGCAATCCCAGTTTGAAAGGGTTTTTTTTCTTCTTTTAACTATGCAAGTTGACCACTTTGGTACAACAATTTATGGTCCACTTAGGCAAATGGCCTATTTATAAAAGGAGAATTTAATTTTTGACTTTTCTTTAAATAAATTTTAGCTTAAACTGGAAATTTGTGCATGTTAATATAAGTATCAATTTAACTTCCTATTATTTCTTTAAATCATCTGAATATTTTTTTTTGTATGATGTTAAAAAATATATAAATTCATTAATTACCGATTATTACAGTCATTCTCATTGTTTAACAAATCTTTTAACATTCCTTGCCTTTATTCGTTAAAATTAACTGAAATTTATTTATTTTAGTGTTTGAGAAGTTATTGTTTGAATTAAAATATGGTTATATATGATAGTTTGTTACGTTTTTACTTCGAAAAATATCATATGTGTTCATGGAGAACAGTTGCTCTATGCAGTTATTAAAATGTTATTTATATTATACAGTTATTAATTGGTGAATAGCATCCCGGTATTTTATTCAAATTCATGTTTCAATATTTTATAAGCAGTACAGACAGGTAAATTGCAATTTATTTTGGAATATCTTTTAATGTCTTTTACTCTAGTCATGTCTTTTTATAGAATCTCATTTTATTTTTTAATAAAAATTCTATTTTAGTAGATTGAAATAGGATTTTAGTAACTATTTTGATTTTGTTTATTCTCTGAATTCAACTTGTTTATGTATCGTTGTATTTACATATTTTTGTTAACCATTTTTGGAATGTGTTATATTTCCCGTTAGTATTTATTTTTAGTCTTATTCAGATTTATTATAGTAGACTAGTCAATTACTAGTCATGAAAAAGTCATTGAAGTTGTATGTGTTATAATTAGGGTTGCAAATTTATCAGGGAGTGAATTTTCATGCTCATCTCCATGTTTTATTGTTCTTGAATCCAGAAATTTTTTGAACTGCTGTGATTTGTGTAAAAATTGTTTGAACGGAGAAGTTTTTTTACCTTGGTATTCTAATTCAACAGTAATTCTAACAACAATTAGTACTTCTCTGCAGCTATAAAATTGATAATTTTTTATTGATAAAATGTTTAGGAAAATAGATCAATAGCAATTTCACATGAAAATAGTTTAGAGATAGTAAGATCACCTTACTTAATAAGATTTGGACTATCTTTTCAATTATAAATTAATAAGAGCAATGTGCCTTCCAAATAGTGCAATAAGCTCTTACTTTTCCAGAAATTAATTGAAATGACAATTAGCTGAGTGAGTGGTTAACACCGGCTATATGTCCAGGACTGTAAAATTTATAAAAACTTTGCTAACATTTCTATACGTTTTTTAATGCAAACAAATATTTGATGAAAGGAAAAACATATCAAGAATAATTTAACAATTTGCAATGTTTCTTTGAAATTCTGTTTATATGAATAAATTTAACGTTATATAAAATTAAATTAAATCAAAAAAAAAATTTCTGCTCGTTTACATGCTTATATTTGTATTCCTCGGAAATTTCTAAATTTTATGTGAAATTTGACGATGAACTTGCAACCCTAATTATGATCATTTTAAAAACACATGTAATTTTAATTGTTAATTCATTGTTAAATGATCAAAAGAAATTCTTGGTCTTTAAGAATTCGTGAATTAATTTTTCAGCAAACTGGTTTTTAGTATTTGTGTTTTGCATGTCATGTTGTTCTATTTGTTTATTATTTAATTAAAAGTGTAAAACTCATTATAAATTATTGACAAATATATTTCATTTATATGTAAAATACAGCAGAACCTTAATTATTCAACGCCTCATCTATTCAGGTATCCGACACCTCTTTCAACGCTTGTTAAACTGTATTGCATTCTAGCTGATGCATTGTTCCTTTTTAGTCATTAAACTCCTCATTAAATTATATCAAATTACTACTATGATGATAATTCTGAAAAACTCCTAGGAAATGACCCAAAAAAATTGAGAATGACTTTTTTTTCATTATATTGTGTCATAAGATTCTATTATTCATGTCAGAAAAATGAAACACAGGTAAGACAGGCATAAAGCTTCTAAGCTTTAGAAGAAAAAAAATGCTATATTAAATATTGATTTTTTTAAAAAAATAACATTTCTACAATGTTTTGCTATTTTATTCTAATATAATTTTATTCTCCTTAATCAATCATGATTTATTTGAAAAAACTTTTGTTAGACTCTCAAATTGTAGATGAAGTAAAAGAAAAAAAAAACTTTAAACAAGTATCTAAATAATTAAAATATTTGCTTTTTGGGAAAAATAACTTCACATGCCTTTTTATTGTTTTTTTTTTCTTTTCATTATTTGAATTGATAGGTATTTTCAAACTTTTTGTTTTTTTCCTACTCCCATGCCTGATAAGGGATTCTATTAAACTTTATTATCATTGCTAATTGCTTTGAGTAATTTTACTCACACTTATAAAATTGACATAAAAAGGTCGAAAAAGGATTTCAATTTTCCAACACACCCCTAGTTCCCTGGGTGTTGTATAATTAGGGTTCTACTCTAATATTTTGAAGTGTCTTCCCATTGTATTTCAAAATTTATTTTGTTTTTGCCAAAAATATGTGAAAATAATTTTATTTCTTGGTTGTTAAGTTTTATTAAAATAATGACTGTTCCTAATCTGATTCTAATTTATTAGTGAAATTTTAGTTGAATAGTTTAAATAAAGCTTAAATTGTTTTAAAAATCATTCTATTAAAACTATCATGGTGATCAGTGTTTATAACATACCTAATTTTTAAAATTTTCCAATTAGTTAATATAAAATGTACCTTTTAAAGTGGTCCTTTAGTAGGTAAAGAAAATTTACTTCAACCTTCTTTTTTTATATTACATTAAAATGAATGAAAGAGTACTGTTATATATCAATTCCAATTGAAATCTGATCAATTACTAGCCTTAATACAGTCGTAAGGCTTTTTAGTTAAACATTTACAATGAATGTGTGGCGAAAAATTGTGTACTTAATTTTTAAAGATAATGATTGTCAGTCTGTGGAAATTTGATTACAGTTGCTAAAAATTTGTTATGTGTTTTGTTGTAATGCAAATATCTTTAACACATGCTTAATTTTTAACAAATTTTTTATAACAATTATGTTTTACAGTTACATAAAAAGTGCAGGACTTAGTATTTATTTTTAATTGACAAAGTATACATTATTTTTATTTATTTTTGGTGTCATTGTGCATTAATTAAACTAAATACAAACACTATTTACCCATAAAACATTTATTAAGGTTAATTATTTTATGTGCAAAATGCATTCAATGTATCTAACCAACTATGAGGTATTTTTAGAGATAAAATTTATTACTTAGGTACGCTTAATTTTTAATATTTACTGTGAAGGAAAATTTTTATTTTTTATTTTAGGTAAAAATTATTTTATTTCAGTTGTGTGATCATTTATTAAGATTGTGTGATCCTATGTTTTTTATTATTTTGCATATTTATTAATGCTTTTTATTTAAGTTGTGACTTACTTATATTAGAATTAGTGTCTAAATAAATAATTAGTAAAAAAAAAGAATTATGCTCAATTTTTCTAGAATTTTAATTTGAATATACTTTAATATTGAAGATAAAATATGACGATCTCAAAATATTAGTAGCATCTTTAAAGCTTTTTAAATCTTGTAGTTAATGTAACATATTTCTGAAAATAAGCTTATAAACTTGATAAAGCTTATTTTGTACATTAAAGGTTAATTTTCAAAGCAATCACACCCAGTTAGAAGTTTACATTTTAGCAGTTTTTTTATTTGTTTTTAATTAGTGTTTCATGCTAACATGTTTATTTGTATGTAGATTTCATGTTTGTAATATTTTAACCAGTTATTTAAAAAAAATAATGAAGTTTTATCATCTTTGTTAATAAATTATAATTGGTTATTGTGAATTGTTTCTGTAAAGGTGCAGATGACTTACTTGACACAACAGAATTTAAGGAAAATTAAAATATTTTTTTAACAATCGATTTTATGTATAAATATACCTAGTGATCTTGTATTTTGTGTGAAGTATAAAAAAGTTCTACTTTCGATATTAATTTTGAGTTTTATAAAAATTTCAAAAAATGTCTTTATTTCATTTGATACTAAAAAAAACTTAACCCTGTTGACTCTTTTATTAAAAATAATCATTCATTATATCATTTATTATTATAGTAATCATTTATATTATGTTATATAATAGTTATCATTTATATAAGAATTATCATTTAGAAAATAATATAATATGATTAATAATAATGATTACTATATAATGATTATTATTTATTAATCTTTATTATTATTAATCATATTGTTATTACAAAAGTAATATATTTCTCATAATATTTTTCAGTTTGTTTTAGTTTAACATTTCTGTTTATTTTCTCTTACTACACTTTAATTAAATTACTTATTAAAATGTTCAATATTGAATTTCTGAATGTTTAAAGGCACTGAAGTATAACACAAAGAATTTAATCTTACATGCCTGATTTTTGCAATGTGCTGCCCGTTATGAATATGCACATTTTTGAGGAGTATGTTTAAATTAAGTCTGACTTATTTGCAATTTCAGTCTTGTGTATTTTTGTTGTACTCATTTTTGTTGATTTGTTTTGTCATAAATTTGATTTATCAAGTAGGAAAATAAACTTATAATGGAATTATTATAGCTTTTGAAATTTTATTTTCCTGTGTTTTGTGTTTAAATCTTTTTTTTTTTCTTTGCAAATTTATTTCAACTTTTGTAAATAAGGGAATGGGGAAAAAACTGAAATGTTGCTATTTGATTGAAATATATTTTTTAACTTATATATAAAATTTATTAAAGAATTGTATCTAGAAATAATAATCTGACTTCATGAGCAATTTGCTCATTTAAATTAGTGCTTTTTTCTTTCATTTAAAAAAAAAAGTATGATTTTGCTTTATTTTATAAACATGAGATTTTTTATTGATCTCTTTTTTTATTGAAAGTGCTTCTTTAATATATTACATGATTCATGAAGTCTTGGTTAAAGTCTTGTTTCAAGTGGCTTTTTTATTATGAAGTTTTTTTAAGAAAATAATTTTTTGCAAAATGTAGTTAAACTGACTTGAGTTATTACAAATTGACTGTTGATAAAAATTATTTATCTACAGTCAATTTGTAATAACTCTAAATGACCAAGAAAAACAAATTGGTCTTTCAGAAGGTTTGACCTTTCAAACATTAATTTTGCATTTTTATTTATTTTTCTTCACAGAGAATTGATTCTTCAGAGGCAAAAAAAAATTCTCAAAACAAGAAATGTTTTTTTTTTTTTTTTTTTTTTTTTTGGTTTAAAATTACCCTTAATATTATCTTCTTTTTTAAGTTAGTATGGCTTTTTCAAAATATTTTTGGAAAGTAAAGTTTATACATTGTTAAAAGTTTTTCGTTAACCATTTGAATTTATACAATTCATGAATAAAATATAATAGCTTATGTTCTAAAAAATAATCAAAATTTATTGAAATAGTTATAATTTATGAAGCTAAATTTCAGTTGCATTTCATAAACTTAGGAAATCCTAAGTAATTATCAAATTGACTTATAAAGTTATTTATTATATTTAACATAACAGAAAATGTTACTGTTGATTTTTTTACAGGGAACTTTAACTAAATATTGAATTGCGAATAATTTTTTTTAATTTTATTATTATTTTTATAAACATGTATTAAAATGAGTCCTTTTAAAGATGTCGCAATTCGATAGTTTTACACAATGTCTTCATTTAGTTGTGTTTTTCTCCACTCTCAAAATCCGTTAAAACATCAAATAATAAAATTAAAAAAATTATTTTTTTCTGACGAAATACTACTATATATAGATAAAATATAGTCTAGAATTCTGGAAAAGTCTAAGAATTACATTGATTACTCGATGATAAAAAAAGTTTGAAAAAACAAAGGTTTAAAAAATAATTTGCTCTAAAAATTACGCCTTTACTGATCTCTAAAAAAAAAAAAATTTTTTTTTAAGTATGTTTTGCATATTGGCTTTTAAAATATTTTACACGAGCAGTTTATTAACAATGTAAAATATAAAAGCTGAATTAATCATATTTCTTATTGAAAATGTATATTAACTAAATCCTCAAAGATTTATGCATTATCAAGACTTTATGTATCTGACAGAGCAATCAGATTGTTAAATGAAATCATTGATACAAACAAAAGGTTCCATTTTAGTACAAGTTTTTTTCCCCCGTCAATTCTATGGTGTTTCTAGTCTAAGAAGATATAAAATTTATAAAAAGTTCCATTTATCTCTTTTGATGTGTCGTAATATCTGTACCGTAGTTGACAATAAATTCTATTTCCCTTTAATGTAATAAAGTAAGAATTCAGTTCATTGTTCTTGTACAGAAAGGTGCAATAAAAGTTGTTATTGTAAATGCTTGCCTCATTGTTTTTCTTTACTACACTGCTGGACAATTGCTAAGGACGGATAACACTATCATCCATAGCAACCACAAAATGTGGAAAATTAGAATAAGTGCGGGATATAGTAAGATGAGGTATGCGTATGCAAATTCTTTTTCCACGTCTGTTCATCTCGTGACAGCGCTGATAAAAGCTTTAAAGGTTTTGACGCGTGTGGAGCGTTGTTGTTTCAAGTCAAAGTTTTACAGGAAAGATTTAGTTGACGAACTTGAAATTTTCGGCATGTCTTCCCGATATCACTTAGATCATTTTAAGCGTGGCCGAATTATTGGAAAGATCGAAGAAGGGCTAAAAATCACAGATGTTGCCAGGGAGCTCGCCGTCTCTCACAGCGTTGTTTCACGGCTGTGGAAATCATTTTAAAACTGCTAGAATGTATAGTAGGCGGCACGGGGAAGGTCGTGTTCGAAGTACGACGCCTGCAGAAGACAAATACATCGTCCTATCAGTATAAAAGGAACAGGCGCACCACAGCTCAACAGGTGGCAAATCAGTTTCTTGCTGCCACAGGAAAGCAGATCTCCCGAAAAACTGTTGCCAGACGTTTGAGGGGAGGAGGACTATACGCCAGCAGACCTGTCGTTGTTGTTAAATTTTATGTTGCACTAGAGCTGCACAATGGGCTATTGGCGACGGTTTGGGAAACATCCCGGAGGATGATCCGAAGACATGCCATCACAATTTTGCGACGACCTGCGCGCGAAGTCGAGCACTTTACGGTAGCACAGTTTAACGAGGACCAATACCGCACACCCTCGGTCCCTACGCAGACTGATCTAAGTGGTCACCCACCCGCACACTGACCGTATCCAGTGATGCCTTACTTCGGTGATCTGCTGGGAACCGTGTCTTAACGATCAGTCCACTGCGGGACCAGTAAAGTTATTGTAAGAATGGGTCTAATGTTTTAGATTAAAAATTCCCCGTTAATAAGGAGTGTCATACAAAAAGGGAATCGTTCAATTCTCTCTCTCTCTCTCTTATGCCTGTTAAGGCAGAAGGGTGCGATTGTTCTTGTTTTCCAAAAGCGCCATCTATGGCCAAGAATTCGACTTCTGTCACACCCGTTTATAGGGTGGACCCATTCATACATCCATTCATTCATTCATCCACAGATCGTAATTTTGACCTAAGGCAGAGAACGATCAATCGCCAGTTCTGTTACCTCAGAGGTATAATTTATTATGAGAACATGGAGGACTTTGTAACCCGGCAGCTTTAACGTGCATCAGTCACCATTTACTACACGAGGAGTCTTCGGTCGGCGAAGTTCGAACTCTCGGACGTGGGCCCAGCGCCCTACCGACCAGGCTATCTCGGCCTAATGAAGAGTGCTTAAACCAAGTTGTTCGGGAAAATTGGCAGCAGATGAAACCGTCACAGATAATATCCCCATTTTAAACCTTTCAAAAAAGGATCTTATCGTTAATTACGAACTCAGTATATTTTAGATAATAAGAAAAAATGCTGATTAGAAATTTGGAAACTTTCACACATTTTTCTATTCAATGCTTAAATTTAAAGAGATTTTTTTTTTCAAATGGCAGGCACTGAACTTTATTCTTCACCTTAGAAGTTGCTGGATTTGTTATTCATTTTACGTTACCCAGTGGGCATCTGTGAACCAAAGTCATGGAGGCGAGCAACATTGCCCACGCCACACTGCCACAAACCCGTTCATAGGGTGGGCCACATTCACGCATCACACACAACGACGCATGGAGAGAAACATACAACAGACAACACATAGAAAGAAACATACATGCCCAGAGCGGGATTCGAACCCGCAGCCACTGGCTTCCCAGTCAGGCGCGCTAACTACTTGGCCACCTGGCCGGCGAATTTAAAAAGTCGGAACAGCTTAATTTTGAAGGAAAAAAATTCTGCATGAAGTCTTTTTCATCTTGCGATTTCAGACCTTGTAAAATGTATTAAGTCTGCATAAATTATGACAATATGAATTAAACTCACATTTTTTAAGAGTTTCAGCGCTACATATTTCTACGTAAAAATCTCCTTTTTTTCGTCATTTAAAGCTCTGATCCCTGGAGTATTCAGTCATAAGATCTTCATATAAATTGATAAGATTTTCCGTTACAGTTTTCTAGTTTTTTTTTATAGTTTTAATTAAGGAAATAAGAATTTCAATTAAGCAATTAGTACTTTTACAAGGATCTGCGTTTGTGGAATAATCAAAAGCTTTGAAAGCTATAAAATATCAAGCACAATGGAAACTATTTTTCTGTTTTAATAGAATTGTATTTCGAGGATATAAAGCAGTTCAGAAAACTTCATTGTTAGTGTGTACACTTTTGTCAGTAGAAAATTATCTTGGTTGAGATTGCTTAGCATAATGGAGAATTTATATAGCTAGAATATTACGTTCGTGTAATAATGGAAGATTATGATTTAACTATGGTTTTGACAAGGTCTTTTTCCCAGCCCTTTAGCATTTGGAAAACTAGAATTCTGAAGAAACTAAGTGAACCATTTGAACAGTTTATTTTATTCAGTAAATTTTGTTCTATTGAACTTACTCTCAAAATGTTACTAAATTTTTTTTATTTTAAAAGTTTTAAAAATCTTCTAAAAAAATTTATTAGTCTACTTTTTAAATACAAAAACTGTTTAAATTTGGTTATCTGGTGCATAAAGAGCTTTCATAATAAGAAGAATTACATAAAATACCAAAATTTAGTTTAACATACTAGTACACAATGAGAAAAATTCTTTAACTGACGCAGATCGGACGCCAGTATTTTTTATATATATTTTGAAGTTCTCTAATTACAAGTAAAAATATATTTTGAATTTTAAAAACAATTCAATAGTTATTGAAAAATCGTTACTTTATACTAAAATATGAAATCCAAATACAAAATTTTTAGTCATATTTCCAAAATTTGATTTTTTAAATTACCTGTAATATCGGAAAATTATAATTGATATTTCATGGTTTTAAAAAGATCTCTGCCCTCCACCTCAGCATTTGGAATATTCTGAAGCCACTAAGAGAACCATTTGAGCAGTTAATTTAATTCTTTAAATTTCGTTCTATTGAACCTAGTCACATTTACCTCAAAATTTTTTTGAAAGTTTTTAAATTAAATTTTAGCTTTATTAGTCTAATCTTTAAATAAAGAAACTTTTTTAAACTTGGAAACTACGTGTAAAAGAGCTTTCAATGAATAAAAAGAATTACATAAAATAACGGAGCTTGGTTTGTTAACCTAACAATACACAATTCCTTAACCTTTGACGCAGATGAGCCAGTTTCCCATTTATATACTTTTGACACCTTAATTGCAAGTAAAAATATATTTCGGTATAATAAATCATAAAATCAGTCTAATATTCACTAAAAAATCTTAAATAATCTGAAATCTATACTGAATACTGAAATATATAATCCAAAAAGTAGTTTTAATTTTTTTTATTTATAGTCAAAAATTTAATAATTGATTTTGTTGATTAAGGAAACTTTAATGATGAATTACTATTTCTTAGATGTAATAAAATTTTAATAAGTGTAAAATTAGAAGTGAGCCGCGTTACAAGAATTTTATCTTTACAGCAACAACAAATAAAAAAATTGACTTACTACAATATTTTCAATTGTTTTGACTTTTGTGCAATATAATAAAAAAGTACGACACGTTTAATAAAATTTCTGCGTCAAAGAATTAATAACACTTCATTAACTTTATTGAAAATGCGTACACTTCAGTTAGTAGATTGCTTATCATAATAGAAAATGTATATGACTAAAATATTACGTTCGTGTCATAATGGAAAGTTAAAAATTGAAATTTAATAAAGGTCTCTTCCCATCCCTTCAACATTTGGAAAATTAAAATTCTGAAGAAACTAATAGTGAACTATTTGAACAGTTGATTTCATTTTGTTCCATTTAACCTATTGTGGACAGAAGAAACTTTGATGAGTCCAAATTCAATCACCTTCATGCTACTGGAATCAAAAAAGAACAAAAAAGACAATGTTTATTGCCCCCCAAGCATCACTGGTACCAGAGCACCCGTCCAGAAGGTGCACTCAATATTCGGTGCAACCGCAAGGACCAGACGGCGCTTTCCAGGCTTACCAGCGGCCACCTTAAGTCTCTTTCTATCGAAGGCAGTAATAAAAATTTTCTCCGGCAGCCATGTTTGGACCATAGACCCCTACTTAGGGTCCGAGTTTGAAAATTATACCTTGATATTAAAGGGAGCTAGGGGGTATCGAAATTTGAACCTTCCTCGCGACATTTTATTTTTCCATTCTTTTTTTTATTATTCCATTACGCTTTCTTTGCTAGATTTCACACACAGAAAACACCCCATGCATGCTGGAATATCCAAATTGTTACAAAAGAAGTCGAAAAAGAGCAAATAAACTGATTTTTCGGGATTTTTCCAGTTTTTTCCCATTTTCCCCAACAAAAAAATTATTTCCTATTTGCAGGACCCTCCAGAATATCGAAAAACACATTAAAAAATAATATAATTTAAAATAAACAAAAAAAAGAAAGAAAATTATTTGGAAATTTGTCCGTCCCTGGGATTCGAACCCAGGACCCCTCCCTCCAGCAGCGAACTTACTTGTCTGGTGGCCTACCTTCCAGTCCACGGGGATACGTAAAGCCTACCTCAGTTTCGCTTCAAAAGCTCTCTCATCTTCGCAATATACCTTTAGGGGCCCACTGTGGCCACTTAGGGGCCACTTATAGGCCTAATTGGCCTATAAAAATTCTCTTAGGCAGCCATGTCTGGACCACAGATCCTTACTTAAGGTAAGAGTTTGAAAATTATACCTTGATATTAAAGGGAGCTAGGGGGTCTCGAAATTTAAAACTTTCTCGAGCCATTTTATTTTTTTACTCTTTTTTTTATTATTATTCCATTACGCTTTCTTTGCTGGATTTCGCACACAGAAAACACCCCATGCATACTAGAATATAGAATATCCAAAATGTTACAGAAGAAGTCGAGAAAGAGCAAATAAGCTGATTTTCCTGGATTTTTATAGTTTTTTCCCATTTTCCCAATAAAAAAAATTATTTCCTACATGCAGGACAATCCAGAATATCGAAAAACACATAAAAAATAATATAATTCAAAATAAAAAACAAAAAAAAAAGAAAACCTTTTGACAATTTGTCCGTCCCTGGGATTCGAACCCAGGACCCCTCCCTCCAGCAGCGAACTTGCTTGTCTGGTGGCCTACTTTCCAGTCCACGGTGATACGTGAAGCCTACCACAGTTTCGCTTCAAAAGCTCTCTCCTCTCATCTTTGCAATATACCTTTAGCATTTGGCAATCTCTGATAATAAATCCAAAAATTTCCTAATAAATTGTTTAAAAATTATGCTTACACTTAAAATATTATCTTGACCTAACCTAATCTTTTGAAAATGTAATTTTGTTCCCAAACTGTTGAGCTGTAATGTATCTTAATTTTAAGTGAACTGATTGTTCATTTTTTAGTGTTTTATCTACAAAGTGTTTACTAAATTCAATTTTCAAACTCTAGTATTTTACTATTATAAATGCAGTTGTATAAATGTATAAGAAAAGGTTGAAAAAAAAGTAATACGAAATAAATTTGTTGCAGAGACACTAACTTTTTGCAAACCTTTTGTGTAGTGCTAATTATGCTCTTCTGTTATGTGAACAAATCAACTGTTCTTTCAATGAAATTTCAGTCCTCACATCAACTGTTCAACCTTTATTTGTATTACAAGCTTTATGTTCTGCGCATGAATCCAGTGTATTTTTGGGACCTTCTCTGTAATAAAAGTGAAAAAAAATATGTGGATAAAAGTTGCACCAAAAATGTTTCTTCCTGTTGAGGAATCTATGCATGCTAATAATTCCTTAAAAATACAAAGATAAAAAAAGCAAAGTTGCCTCTAATAAATATACATTTATTATAGGCAACGGTCGTCATTCGACGGTCGACATTCAAATTTTTCTTTTTTTAATATTATTTTTTCTAATATATTTTTTGATATTTTAACGTGAATCAAGTGTTCTGTATATAAAAAAAACTATTTTTTCTTTGGGAAATAGCGAATAATAGCTAATAATCGGATAAATTTTATTTATTTATTTTAATTTATATTATTTTTTCAACTTCTTTTCAATATTTTAAAGCGAATAAAGTCTTCTATATGTGAAAAGAAATTTTTTTCTTTGCTAAAGGGCGAATAAAGGCAGAAAACGGGACAGAAGTCACATCAGGAGGCACGCACACATCACACCCCGTAACTACCTATAATATTAACCTATAAATTTCAAACTTCTCCCAAAATTAGAATTTAATGTATCAAACAATTGTACCGAAGGATTTTTTTATATACCAATTAGTGGGCCTACTATCTGCCAAAATAAGTTTTGTTTACTAACCGGAAGGTGGTGTTTTAAGTTAAATATTCGCGGGCAGGCATGTGAATCATGGCGCAGTTGGTAAAGCTGTGTGGCGAGTTAGATTTGTGGTCCCGGGGGACATGGGTTCGAATCCCTGCGAAGGTCGACATTCAAATTTATTCTTTTTTTATATATTATTTTTTTAAATGTATTTTTAGATATTTTAATGTGAAACAAATGTTCTGTATATAAAAAAAAAACTATTTTTTCCTTGGGAAATGGCGAATAATAGTTAATAATCGGATAAATTACGGATAAATTTTATTTATTTATTTATTTTAATTTAAATTATTTTTTTAAACTTCTTTTCAATATTTTAAAGCGATTAAAGCGTTCTATATGTGAAAAGAAATATTTTTCTTTGTTAAAGAGCGAATAAAGGCAGAAAACGGGACAGAAGTCACATCAAGAGGCACGCACACATCACACCCCGTAACTCCCTATAATTATAACCTATAAATTTCAAGCTCCGCCCAAAATTAGAATTTAATGTATCTAACAATTGTACCGACGGATTTTTTTTATATACCAATTAGTGGGCCCACTATCTGCCAAAATAAGTTTTGTTTACTAACCGGAAGGTGGTGTTTTAAGTTAAATATTCGCGGGCAGGCATGAGAATCATGGCGCAGTTGGTAAAGCTGTGTGGCGATTTAGATTTGTTGTCCCGGGGGCCATGGGTTCGAATCCCTGTAACGGTCGACGTTCAATTTTTTCTTTTTTTTTATATATTATTTTTTTTTATATATTTTTAGATATTTTAATGTGAAACAAATGTTCTGTATATAAAAAAAAACAATTTTTTCTTTAGGAAATAGCGAATAATAGCTAATAATCGGATAAATTTCGGATAAATTTTATTTATTTATTTATTTTAATTTATATTATTTTTTCAAACTTCTTTTCAATATTTTAAAGCGATTAAAGCGTTCTATATGTGAAAAGAAATATTTTTCTTTGTTAAAGAGTGAATAAAGGCAGAAAACGGGACAGAAGTCAAATCAGGAGGCACGCACACATCACACCCCGTATATCCCTATAATATTGACCTATAAATTTCAAACTCCGCCCAAAATTAGAATTTAATGTATAAAACAATTGTACCGAAGGATTTTTTTATATACCAATTAGTGGGCCCACAATCCGCCAAAATAAGTTTTGTTTACTAACCGGAACGTGGTCTTTTAAGTTAAATATTCGCATGCAGGCATGTGAATCATGGCACAGTTGGTAAAGCTGTGTGGCGAGTCAGATTTGTGATCCCGGGGGCCATGGGTTCGAATCCCTGCGACGGTCGACATTCACATTTTTTCTTTTTTTATATATTATTTTTTTTTATATATTTTTAGATATTTTAACGTGAAACAAATGTTCTGCATATAAAAAAAAACTATTTTTTCTTTGGGAAATAGCGAATAATAGCTAATAATCGGATAAATTTTATTTATTTTTTTATTTTAATTTATATTATTTTTTTTAAACTTCTTTTCAGTATTTTAAAGCGATTAAAGCGTTTTATATGTGAAAAGAAATATTTTTCTTTGTTAAAGGGCGAATAAAGGCTTAAAACGGGACGGAAGTCACATCAGGAGGCACGCACATATCACACCCCGTATCTCCCTATAATATTAACCTATAAATTTCAAACTCTGCCCAAAATTAGAATTTAATGTATCTAACAATTGTACAGAAGGATTTTTTTATATACCAATTAGTGGGCCTACTATCTGCCAAAATAAGTTTTGTTTACTAACCGGAAGGTGGTGTTTGAAGTTAAATATTCGCGGGCAGGCATGTGAATCATGGCGCAGTTGGTAAAGCTGTGTGGCGAGTTAGATTTGTGGTCCCGGGGGACATGGGTTCGAATCCCTGCGAAGGTCGACATTCAAATTTCTTCTTTTTTTATATATTATTTTTTTTAAATGTATTTTTAGATATTTTAATGTGAAACAAATGTTCTGTATATAAAAAAAAACTATTTTTTCCTTGGGAAATGGCGAATAATAGTTAATAATCGGATAAATTACGGATAAATTTTATTTATTTATTTATTTTAATTTAAATTATTTTTTTAAACTTCTTTTCAATATTTTAAAGCGATTAAAGCGTTCTATATGTGAAAAGAAATATTTTTCTTTGTTAAAGAGCGAATAAAGGCAGAAAACGGGACAGAAGTCACATCAAGAGGCACGCACACATCACACCCCGTAACTCCCTATAATTATAACCTATAAATTTCAAGCTCCGCCCAAAATTAGAATTTAATGTATCTAACAATTGTACCGAAGGATTTTTTTTATATACCAATTAGTGGGCCCACTATCTGCCAAAATAAGTTTTGTTTACTAACCGGAAGGTGGTGTTTTAAGTTAAATATTCGCGGGCAGGCATGAGAATCATGGCGCAGTTGGTAAAGCTGTGTGGCGATTTAGATTTGTTGTCCCGGGGGAGATGGGTTCGAATTCCTGTAACGGTCGACGTTCAATTTTTTCTTTTTTTTATATATTATTTTTTTTTATATGTTTTTAGATATTTTAATGTGAAACAAATGTTCTGTATATAAAAAAAAACAATTTTTTCTTTAGGAAATAGCGAATAATAGCTAATAATCGGATAAATTTCGGATAAATTTTATTTATTTATTTATTTTAATGTATATTATTTTTTTAAACTTCTTTTCAATATTTTAAAGCGATTAAAGCGTTCTATATGTGAAAAGAAATATTTTTCTTTGTTAAAGAGCGAATAAAGGCAGAAAACGGGACAGAAGTCAAATCAGGAGGCACGCACACATCACACCCCGTATCTCCCTATAATATTAACCTATAAATTTCAAACTCCGCCCAAAATTAGAATTTAATGTATAAAACAATTGTACCGAAGGATTTTTTTATATACCAATTAGTGGGCCCACAATCTGCCAAAATAAGTTTTGTTTGCTAACCGGAAGGTGGTGTTTTAAGTTAAATATTCGCGGGCAGGCATGAGAATCATGGCGCGGTTGGTAAAGCTGTGTGGCGAGTCAGATTTGTGATCCCGGGGGCCATGGGTTCGAATCCCTGCGACGGTCGACATTCACAATTTTTTTTTTTATATATTATTTTTTTTTTTATATATTTTAAGATATTTTAATGTGAAACAAATGTTCTGTATATAAAAAAAAACTATTTTTTCTTTAGGAAATAGCGAGTAATAGCTAATAATCGGATAAATTTCGGATAAATTTTATTTATTTATTTATTTTAATTTATATTATTTTTTTAAACTTCTTTTCAATATTTTAAAGCGATTAAAGCGTTCTATATGTGAAAAGAAATATTTTTCTTTGTTAAAGAGCGAATAAAGGCAGAAAACGGGACAGAAGTCAAATCAGGAGGCACGCACACATCACACCCCGTATATCCCTATAATATTGACCTATAAATTTCAAACTCCGCCCAAAATTAGAATTTAATGTATAAAACAATTGTACCGAAGGATTTTTTTATATACCAATTAGTGGGCCCACAATCTGCCAAAATAAGTTTTGTTTACTAACCGGAAGGTGGTCTTTTAAGTTAAATATTCGCATGCGGGCATGTGAATCATGGCGCAGTTGGTAAAGCTGTGTGGCGAGTCAGATTTGTGATCCCGGGGGCCATGGGTTCGAATCCCTGCGACGGTCGACATTCAAATTTTTTCTTTTTTTTATATATTATTTTTTTTTTAATATATTTTTAGATATTTTAACGTGAAACAAATGTTCTGCATATAAAAAAAAACTATTTTTTCTTTAGGAAATAGCGAATAATAGTTAATAATCGGATAAATTACGGATAAATTTTATTTATTTATTTATTTTAATTTAAAATATTTTTTTAAACTTCTTTTCAATATTTTAAAGCGATTAAAGCGTTCTATATGTGAAAAGAAATATTTTTCTTTGTTAAAGAGCGAATAAAGGCAGAAAACGGGACAGAAGTCACATCAAGAGGCACGCACACATCACACCCCGTAATTCCCTATAATTATAACCTATAAATTTCAAGCTCCGCCCAAAATTAGAATTTAATGTATCTAACAATTGTACCGAAGGATTTTTTTTATATACCAATTAGTGGGCCCACTATCTGCCAAAATAAGTTTTGTTTACTAACCGGAAGGTGGTGTTTTAAGTTAAATATTCGCGGGCAGGCATGAGAATCATGGCGCAGTTGGTAAAGCTGTGTGGCGATTTAGATTTGTTGTCCCGGGGGCCATGGGTTCGAATTCCTGTAACGGTCGACGTTCAATTTTTTCTTTTTTTTATATATTATTTTTTTTTTATATATTTTTAGATATTTTAATGTGAAACAAATGTTCTGTATATAAAAAAAAACAATTTTTTCTTTAGGAAATAGCGAATAATAGCTAATAATCGGATAAATTTCGGATAAATTTTATTTATTTATTTATTTTAATTTATATTATTTTTTTAAACTTCTTTTCAATATTTTAAAGCGATTAAAGCGTTCTATATGTGAAAAGAAATATTTTTCTTTGTTAAAGAGCGAATAAAGGCAGAAAACGGGACAGAAGTCAAATCAGGAGGCACGCACACATCACACCCCGTATCTCCCTATAATATTAACCTATAAATTTCAAACTCCGCCCAAAATTAGAATTTAATGTATAAAACAATTGTACCGAAGGATTTTTTTATATACCAATTAGTGGGCCCACAATCTGCCAAAATAAGTTTTGTTTACTAACCGGAAGGTGGTGTTTTAAGTTAAATATTCGCGGGCAGGCATGAGAATCATGGCGCGGTTGGTAAAGCTGTGTGGCGAGTCAGATTTGTGATCCCGGGGGCCATGGGTTCGAATCCCTGCGACGGTCGACATTCAAATTTTTTCTTTTTTTTATATATTATTTTTTTTTTTTATATATTTTTAGATATTTTAACGTGAAACAAATGTTCTGCATATAAAAAAAAACTATTTTTTCTTTAGGAAATAGCGAATAATAGCTAATAATCGGATAAATTTTATTTATTTTTTTATTTTAATTTATATTATTTCTTTTAACTTCTTTTCAATATTTTAAAGCGATTATAGCGTTCATTATGTGAAAAGAAATATTTTTCTTTGTTAAAGAGCGAATAAAGGCAGAAAACGGGACAGAAGTCTCATCAGGAGGCACGCATACATCACACCCCGTAACTCCCTATAATAATAACCTATAAATTTCAAACTCCGCCCAAAATTAGAATTTAATGTATCAAACAATTGTACCGAAGGATTTTTTTATATACCAATTAGTGGGCCTACTATTTGCCAAAATAAGTTTTGTTTACTAACCGGAAGGTGGTGTTTTAAGTTAAATACTCGCGGGCAGGCATGTGAATCATGGCGCAGTTGGTAAAGCTGTATGGCGAGTTAGTTTTGTTGTCCCGGGGGCCATGGGTTCGAATCCCTGCGACGGTCGACATTCACAATTTTTTTTTTATATATTATTTTTTTTTTTATATATTTTAAGATAATTTAATGTGAAACAAATGTTCTGTATATAAAAAAAAACTATTTTTTCTTTAGGAAATAGCGAGTAATAGCTAATAATCGGATAAATTTCGGATAAATTTTATTTATTTATTTATTTTAATTTATATTATTTTTTTAAACTTCTTTTCAATATTTTAAAGCGATTAAAGCGTTCTATATGTGAAAAGAAATATTTTTCTTTGTTAAAGAGCGAATAAAGGCAGAAAACGGGACAGAAGTCAAATCAGGAGGCACGCACACATCACACCCCGTATATCCCTATAATATTGACCTATAAATTTCAAACTCCGCCCAAAATTAGAATTTAATGTATAAAACAATTGTACCGAAGGATTTTTTTATATACCAATTAGTGGGCCCACAATCTGCCAAAATAAGTTTTGTTTACTAACCGGAAGGTGGTCTTTTAAGTTAAATATTCGCATGCGGGCATGTGAATCATGGCGCAGTTGGTAAAGCTGTGTGGCGAGTCAGATTTGTGATCCCGGGGGCCATGGGTTCGAATCCCTGCGACGGTCGACATTCAAATTTTTTTTTTTTTTTATATATTATTTTTTTTTTTAATATATTTTTAGATATTTTAACGTGAAACAAATGTTCTGCATATAAAAAAAAACTATTTTTTCTTTAGGAAATAGCGAATAATAGCTAATAATCGGATAAATTTTTTTTATTTTTTTATTTTAATTTATATTATTTCTTTTAACTTCTTTTCAATATTTTAAAGTGATTATAGCGTTCATTATGTGAAAAGAAATATTTTTCTTTGTTAAAGAGCGAATAAAGGCAGAAAACGGGACAGAAGTCTCATCAGGAGGCACACACACATCACACCCCGTAACTCCCTATAATATTAACCTATAAATATTAAACTCCGCCCAAAATTAGAATTTAATGTATCAAACAATTGTACCGAAGGATTTTTTTATATACCAATTAGTGGGCCTACTATCTGCCAAAATAAGTTTTGTTTACTAACCGGAAGGTGATGTTTTAAGTTAAATATTCGCGGGCAGGCATGTGAATCATGGCGCAGTTGGTAAAGCTGTGTGGCGAGTTAGATTTGTGGTCCCGGGGGACATGGGTTCGAATCCCTGCGAAGGTCGACATTCAAATTTCTTCTTTTTTTATATATTATTTTTTTTAAATGTATTTTTAGATATTTTAATGTGAAACAAATGTTCTGTATATAAAAAAAAACTATTTTTTCCTTGGGAAATGGCGAATAATAGTTAATAGTCGGATAAATTACGGATAAATTTTATTTATTTATTTATATTAATTTAAATTATTTTTTTAAACTTCTTTTCAATATTTTAAAGCGATTAAAGCGTTCTATATGTGAAAAGAAATATTTTTCTTTGTTAAAGAGCGATTAAAGGCAGAAAACGGGACAGAAGTCACATCAAGAGGCACGCACACATCACACCCCGTAACTCCCTATAATTATAACCTATAAATTTCAAGCTCCGCCCAAAATTAGAATTTAATGTATCTAACAATTGTACCGAAGGATTTTTTTTATATACCAATTAGTGGGCCCACTATCTGCCAAAATAAGTTTTGTTTACTAACCGGAAGGTGGTGTTTTAAGTTAAATATTCGCGGGCAGGCATGAGAATCATGGCGCAGTTGGTAAAGCTGTGTGGCGATTTAGATTTGTTGTCCCGGGGGCCATGGGTTCGAATTCCTGTAACGGTCGACGTTCAATTTTTTCTTTTTTTTATATATTATTTTTTTTTATATATTTTTAGATATTTTAATGTGAAACAAATGTTCTGTATATAAAAAAAAACAATTTTTTCTTTAGGAAATAGCGAATAATAGCTAATAATCGGATAAATTTCGGATAAATTTTATTTATTTATTTATTTTAATTTATATTATTTTTTTAAACTTCTTTTCAATATTTTAAAGCGATTAAAGCGTTCTATATGTGAAAAGAAATATTTTTCTTTGTTAAAGAGCGAATAAAGGCAGAAAACGGGACAGAAGTCAAATCAGGAGGCACGCACACATCACACCCCGTACCTCCCTATAATATTAACCTATAAATTTCAAACTCCGCCCAAAATTAGAATTTAATGTATAAAACAATTGTACCGAAGGATTTTTTTATATACCAATTAGTGGGCCCACAATCTGCCAAAATAAGTTTTGTTTACTAACCGGAAGGTGGTCTTTTAAGTTAAATATTCGCATGCGGGCATGTGAATCATGGCGCAGTTGGTAAAGCTGTGTGGCGAGTCAGATTTGTGATCCCGGGGGCCATGGGTTCGAATCCCTGCGACGGTCGACATTCAAATTTTTTCTTTTTTTTATATATCATTTTTTTTTTATATATATTTTTAGATATTTTAACGTGAAACAAATGTTCTGCATATAAAAAAAAACTATTTTTTCTTTAGGAAATAGCGAATAATAGCTAATAATCGGATAAATTTTTTTTTTTTTTTATTTTAATTTATATTATTTCTTTTAACTTCTTTTCAATATTTTAAAGCGATTATAGCGTTCATTATGTGAAAAGAAATATTTTTCTTTGTTAAAGAGCGAATAAAGGCAGAAAACGGGACAGAAGTCTCATCAGGAGGCACGCACACATCACACCCCGTAACTCCCTATAATATTAACCTATAAATTTCAAACTCCGCCCAAAATTAGAATTTAATGTATCAAACAATTGTACCGAAGGATTTTTTTATATACCAATTAGTGGGCCTACTATTTGCCAAAATAAGTTTTGTTTACTAACCGGAAGGTGGTGTTTTAAGTTAAATACTCGCGGGCAGGCATGTGAATCATGGCGCAGTTGGTAAAGCTGTGTGGCGAGTTAGTTTTGTTGTCCCGGGGCCCATGGGTTCGAATCCCTGCGACGGTCGACATTCACAATTTTTTTTTTATATATTATTTTTTTTTATACATTTTAAGATATTTTAATGTGAAACAAATGTTCTGTATATAAAAAAAAACTATTTTTTCTTTAGGAAATAGCGAGTAATAGCTAATAATCGGATAAATTTCGGATAAATTTTATTTATTTATTTATTTTAATTTATATTATTTTTTTAAACTTCTTTTCAATATTTTAAAGCGATTAAAGCGTTCTATATGTGAAAAGAAATATTTTTCTTTGTTAAAGAGCGCATAAAGGCAGAAAACGGGACAGAAGTCAAATCAGGAGGCACGCACACATCACACCCCGTATATCCCTATAATATTGACCTATAAATTTCAAACTCCGCCCAAAATTAGAATTTAATGTATAAAACAATTGTACCGAAGGATTTTTTTATATACCAATTAGTGGGCCCACAATCCGCCAAAATAAGTTTTGTTTACTAACCGGAACGTGGTCTTTTAAGTTAAATATTCGCAAGCAGGCATGTGAATCATGGCGCAGTTGGTAAAGCTGTGTGGCGAGTCAGATTTGTGATCCCGGGGGCCATGGGTTCGAATCCCTGCGACGGTCGACATTCACATTTTTTCTTTTTTTATATATTATTTTTTTTTATATATTTTTAGATATTTTAACGTGAAACAAATGTTCTGCATATAAAAAAAAACTATTTTTTCTTTGGGAAATAGCGAATAATAGCTAATAATCGGATAAATTTTATTTATTTTTTTATTTTAATTTATATTATTTTTTTTAAACTTCTTTTCAGTATTTTAAAGCGATTAAAGCGTTTTATATGTGAAAAGAAATATTTTTCTTTGTTAAAGGGCGAATAAAGGCTTAAAACGGGACAGAAGTCACATCAGGAGGCACGCACACATCACACCCCGTAACTCCCTATAATATTAACCTATAAATTTCAAACTCCGCCCAAAATTAGAATTTAATGTATCAAACAATTGTACCGAAGGATTTTTTTATATACCAATTAGTGGGCCCACCATCTGCCAAAATATGTTTTGTTTACTAACTGGAAGGTGGTGTTTTAAGTTAAATATTCGCGGGCAGGCATGTGAATCATGGCGCAGTTGGTAAAGCTGTGTGGCGAATTAGATTTGGGGCCATGGGTTCGAACCCCTGCGACGGTCGACATTGAATTCTTTTTTCTTATATATTATTTTTTTTTGTATATTTTTAGATATTTTAATGTGAAACAAATGTTCTGTATATAAAAAAAAACTATTTTTTCTTTGGGAAATAGCGAATAATAGCTAATAATCGGATAAATTTCGGATAAATTTTATTTATTTATTTATTTTAATTTATATTATTTTTTTAAATTTCTTTTCAATATTTTAAAGCGATTAAAGCGTTCTATTTGTGAAAAGAAATATTTTTCTTTGTTAAAGAGCGAATAAAGGCAGAAAACGGGACAGAAGTCACATCAGGAGGCACGCACACATCACACCCCGTAACTCCCTATAATTATAACCTATAAATTTCAAACTCCGCCCAAAATTAGAATTTATTGTACCAAACAATTGTACCGAAGGATTTTTTTATATACCAATTAATGGGCCCACAATCTGCCAAAATAAGTTTTGTTTACTAACCGGAAGGTGGTCTTTTAAGTTAAATATTCGAGGGCAGGCATGTGAATCATGGCGCAGTTGGTAAAGCTGTGTGGCGAGTTAGATTTGTGGTCCCGGGGGACATGGGTTCGAATCCCTGCGAAGGTCGACATTCAAATTTCTTCTTTTTTTATATATTATTTTTCTTAAATATATTTTTAGATATTTTAATGTGAAACAAATGTTCTGTATATAAAAAAAAACTATTTTTTCTTTGGGAAATGGCGAATAATAGTTAATAATCGGATAAATTTCGGATAAATTTTTTTATTTATTTATTTTAATTTATATTATTTTTTTTAAACTTCTTTTCAATATTTTAAAGCGATTAAAGCGTTCTATATGTGAAAAGAAATATTTTTCTTTGTTAAAGAGCGAATAAAGGCAGAAAACGGGACAGAAGTCACATCAGGAGGCACGCACACATCACACCCCGTAACTCCCTATAATTATAACCTATAAATTTCAAACTCCGCCCAAAATTAGAATTTAATGTATCAAACAATTGTACCGAAGGATTTTTTTATATACCAATTAGTGTTCCCACTATCTGAAAAAATAAGTTTTGTTTACTAACCGGAAGGTGGTCTTTTAAGTTAAATATTCGCGATAAGGCCCGTGAATCATGGAGCAGTTGGTAAAGCTGTGTGGCGAGTTAGATTTGTGATCCCGGGGGCCATGGGTTCGAATCCCTGCGACGGTCGACATTCAAATTTTTCTTTTTTTATATATTTTTTTTTATATATTTTTAGATATTTTAATGTGAAACAAAGGTTCTGCATATAAAAAAAACTATTTTTTCTTTGGGAAATAGCGAATAATAGCTAATAATCGGATAAATTTCGAAAAATTTTTATTTATTTATTTATTTTAATTTATATTATTTTTTTAACTTCTTTTCAATATTTTAAAGCGATTAAAGCGTTTTATATGTGAAAAGAAATATTTTTCTTTGTTAAAGGGTGAATAAAGGCTTAAAACGGGACGGAAGTCACATCAGGAGGCACGCACACATCACACCCCGTATCTCCCTATAATATTAACCTATAAATTTCAAACTCAGCCCAAAATTAGAATTTAATGTATCTAACAATTGTACCGAAGAATTTTTTTATATACCAATTAGTGGGCCCACTATCTGCCAAAATAAGTTTTGTTTACTAACCGGAAGGTGGTGTTTTAAGTTAAATATTCGCGGGCAGGCATGAGAATCATGGCGCAGTTGGTAAAGCTGTGTGGCGATTTAAATTTGTTGTCCCGGGGGCCATGGGTTCGAATCCCTGCGACGGCCGACATTCAAATTTTATCTTTTTTATGTATTATTTTTTTTAAATATATTTTTAAATATTTTAATGTGAAACAAATGTTCTGTATATAAAAAAAAACTATTTTTTCTTTGGGAAATAGCGAATAATAGCTAATAATCGGATAAATTTCGGATAAATTTTATTTATTTATTTATTTTAATTTATATTATTTTTTTAAACTTCTTTTCAATATTTTAAAGCGATTAAGGCGTTCTATATGTGAAAAGAAATATTTTTCTTTGTTAAAGAGCGAATAAAGGCAGAAAACGGGACAGAAGTCATATCAGGAGGCACGCACACATCACACCCCGTAACTCCCTATAATTATAACCTATAAATTTCAAACTCTGCCCAAAATTAGAATTTTATGTATCAAACAATTGTACCGAAGGATTTTTTTATATACCAATTAGTGTTCCCACAATCTGCCAAAATAAGTTTTGTTTACTAACCGGAAGGTGGTCTTTTAAGTTAAATATTCGCGATAAGGCCTGTGAATCATGGCGCAGTTGGTAAAGCTGTGTGACCTCGTATCTCCCTATAATATTAACCTATAAATTTCAAACTTTGCAAACCTTTGCTAAAAACCTTTGCAAACAATTATTAAATTTGGTTACACAAAGCTTTAACATTTCAAGTGAAAATAATTTTGAATGCGTTTTTATTATTATTTTACATGACAATAATCGAATAATTTTAAATTTTAAATTACAAATTTTTTTGCATCATTTTTAGCGAATTAATTTTAAACGACAAAATCCAAAATTTGAAAGAAATGGGTCGATAACAATTCTTGAGATACTTTAAAATTTACGAAAACGGCTACTTGGAAATTTATTTTTAATTTGGCCTAATTATTCCAATATTTTGAAGAGCGATTTCTACAATGCAGTACTGAAAAAAATCGCGAAGATATATCTAAAAAAAAAATCGTGAAGATGATTTTTTTATCACTGTACTGTAGAAATTTTTCATATTAATTTGAGAATTTTTAACATTCAGATAATTATAAAACATTTCAGAAAATTATGCAATTGCGTATAACAATATTTTTTTAGTACTACATGCGCAAATGCCTTATTTAAATTTGAGAATTTTTATTACATTCAAATATTCAAAAGTTAAGGAGTTTTTTGTTTATCAACAAAGAAATTTCCAGTAAGAGAATGCCGTCATCTACACGAAAATTCTTCAAAGTAGTGGTTTTTGAATAATAGAGTGCAGGTCATGAATGACCTGTCCTTTCTCCTGACCTCAATCTGCAAGAAAACATGAAATGCTACCCTCAGTAAGGCTGTATGGATGGTTAACTGAATATAAACAATAACCATCTTCCTAAAACCAAAAAAAAAAAAAAAAAAAAATTAGATAACTTCCTGTGTATCCCTCAGTTTATGTTATGCTTTCGAGGTGATGTGTTAACAGGCTTAATATTCTGGGAAGTTTTATTTTATTAATGTGATTTGTGTTTTAAGTTACGGGTAATTTTACCATTCATAAGACCAGTAAAACACCGAAGTCAAGCATCACTGACTGCAGTAAACGGGAGGGTGAGCACTTTGATCAGTCTGCGTAAGGACAGGGCCCCCTCTGCTTCTCTACTTCATTAATGAAGGTATTTAAAATGGAGGAATTTAAAGATATTTAATTTTGATGTATTTAAATTTTTCACCCCACAAAAGATAACAGGAAAATTGACTAGAACCTAAAATAGCTATGAAGTCCCTCCCCTCCAATGGTCCATTTTATTGATTTTCTGATAATTCTATGTGCATCATGCCGATTGCAGTTTTCTGATTGTTAACTTAACCATCTAGCAGCGAAAAATTCGTATCCTTGTTGACATTAGGGCTAAATTTACGCAATTACGACGACTCAATTAAACCCATCAGATGCCTGTATTTTTGTAAAAATATCGCATCTTGTTATATGTAGAAATACAGGCTTTTGATAGACATAATTTGTCAATGGTAATTGCGAAAATTTAGCTGTACATTCAGTTGTGCATTCCTATACAATTAGTAGTACATTCCTATACAATTGAAACGAAGAGAAGAGGGAAGGGAAAAGGGCCAAACACATGAAACTGGTCTCCCCCCAGATGGCGTATTCGAGCGTTGCGATCGCCACGCCAATATCGATATCTCCTCGATTTTGGCGGTAAATCCGAGTTGCAAGCTACGTTTGTTGGTAAACGAAAACAAATCTCGATATCCAAACCTAGTCGACTTCTCGCTAGAAAGTTTGCAACCGTTTACTACATAGTTTTTTGTGAGAGGCAATATTTTCAGAAATAATTTTGTAAGTATAAATAAATAATATAATTTCTAAACTCATGTCTGCTGCATTTCATAAGATTTTAGTGATAATAAGTTATTTTTATGAGTTTGAAGAGAAAATTTGTTTTAGTCATTTATTGATATGTTAAAAAAGGCTATATGGCTACTGTATTTAGAAAGAACTTTATTCTTTAGCTTCTTAAAGCTATTTAAAACTATTTGTTTTATATAGCTAAAGTTATATAAAACTAAAGCTATTTAAAACTTAAAGCTATTTAAAACTATCTTCTTTAGCTATTTAAAACTATTTGTTTTTGTTGCAAGCATACGTTAGTGTTAGTATTTAAAGTAGTGAGATGTATATTTTGTAATAGATGTAATAAGTGGTTTATAATTTTTATTCTAATATTAATTTTAAGTTTTTCTTGCATTTGTAACCACATGTTTACTATCTTTCTACCAATTTATGTTCAATATTATATAACTGCAAATAATGTATGTGATTCATATTATTAAGTCATTTGAAAACTGTTAATGAGTTTTGTTCTTAACATCTAATAGGTGTGACGTTTTTGATGTAATTGATATCTCTTAATTTTTACTTGGAGAAATTGACTAAGACAGCCTTGGTTAGTAAAATGTTGTTGTGCTGAGAAAGAACAAGAATAGATGTCTCCAGCCAAGTCATTGTCTGTTTACGAGAGTTGTCCGTTATGGGAAGGGTACCTTAATGACAAAGTTTAACACTGTAAATTGTTTTTAGAATATTTTCTATAATATAGATATAATTAAATAATCTCCAAGAATATTTAATTTAACTTTAAAGAATATTTTTTTTCTATATAAGACGAATATATGAAAGTATGATGTAAATACATAATTCTAGATGTAGCTACAGATAAATGAATATTATTTTCCTTTTAACACAGATATTCAAGTTAGTCATATGATACCAAATGGGAGCTTTTAGTCCTCAGTCTGTTTCAGTTATTAGGTTTACATCCCCCATCACTTGATAGGAAACATGGTTAATACCTTTTTGAAAGTAAACCTCTCGCGATACGCAGAAAACAAAAGAAATCAATGCTTACCTGTAAAGTAGGAGAACTAATTAATTTTCTAACAGGCAGGGGTCTGTCCACACATTTTGTAAAAGGTCCTGTTTTTGTAAAATTGTGAAAAAATTACTTGTAATTTGTGACTATAAAATAAACGTTGAGTCATATTCTTTCAACCAGGGTCCTGCTTTTGTGAATTTGTGCAAATAGAGTCCTGTTATTTCAAAAAAACTTTTTCAATGAGTTTTTTAATTGTAAATAGATACAAGATATGCACAGCATTGTAAAATTATAATTTAAAAGAATTAAATTTTCAAAAATAAACAGCAATTACTGCTATTAAATTAGAGATGTAACATACAAATATTTGGTATTTAGCCTATACTGCAGAATGCAGAATATTCGTTTTGGACGAATAAAGAAAGAAGCATCTGCCGAAGACTAAACTTGGTTGGTTTACATCGTCTTTCTTCCCCCCTCTCCCGGGAAGGGTTTATTTGATTAACAAAACAATGGAGAAGTTGAGGAAATGGAAAATAACGTTTCATAGGGCAAAGATGACTGTCTGCGTCTGGTTTACGGATGTGTCCATTTCACGTAGAATGTACCTAATGATTTATTCATAGAAGGTTCATAGGGAATTGAATGAATGTCCGTATTAAGAGGCTTCCGTTTCGCTGGTGTGTCCATAGCAGAAGTTTCGCTGTATTTCTATTTTTCTTGATAAAGTTATAGAGTAAAGGGTATTCATTTAAGAAATAAATTCTTCTCGACATGCATTTGATTACATTCTTTATATTTTATTCTCATAAATAAAATAATATTTATATTTTGAATAGTGTGATAAGTACTGCTCTTTCAAATATCATGAAAGATGGCTTTGATGTTAAAGCTCTTCAAGCATTCTGTGTTCTTCGTCCTCTGAGGCTTGTATCGGGGGTGCCAAGTAAGTTCATTCACAAATCTTAATTAGTTTTCCTTTTTATGTGCTTTAAATTTAAAGCAAGATTTATTTGAAAACAATAAATTAACCGCTTACCTTACCAATTTTTTTAAAGAAAAAAAATGCAAAAAATCAACATATATTTTTATTTTATTAAGATATACAAAGAATACATAATACACAAGTTCTAAGTTGAAATTTTAATTTTTTTATGTATAAAAATATTTAATTTACCATCAGTTTACTATCCTAAATTATCATGGGCAAATGAAAAAAGTTATATATTAGTCTTTGTATATGTTTACATCTTCATCATCTAAAAAATCACCTGAATTACTTTCACTTTCGCTCCTGAACGCCAATTTTTTACTTTTTTTTTTTGTGTGCAATTTCATCAACCATCGTACATTCAATTGTATGAAGAAACACATCTGCAGTCCCACAAATAGTCTTACAACTCCTAAATAAAAATTAACAAACTTCCTATCACAGCAGATTATTGTTTTTTGTTTTGCTGTCGGCAGAATAAAAATGTGATAAAACAAAACGTACAGACGATTTCTGCTATGCCCGAGTTTACTCCAGACAATAAGTATTTGCATTGTGTACATACCGAGTTAACTCTGCGGATAAACGGAGAATTAATCTGCTGAGTTTAAATGGTGTTTATTTAGCCTAAAATGTATGCTTTCACATCTCTGTAACTCTCCTGTCACAAACTGTCACAATTTCATAAAATTCCTATCTCCCTTCCAATGGTTAGGTAGAACAGGGAAGACCTGAAATGGTCAGGGAATTTTATTAAAACTTCAAAAATCAAGGAATAGTTAAGGAAAGTTGCAATTTTTTTACATTATCCTGAAATATAATTTTCCTAAATCACGCCTGGAAAATAATCAGTCTTAAAATTGTCAGAAACAGTAATCAGTTATTGAGATTAGAAATAAATAATTTATACATCTATTACAATTATTTGTTATAACAATTTCACATTTTAGTCAAACTGAAACGTTCCCTTCCTCATTAAATATTTTTTTTTAAATATAGTTTATATTATATACTTGCCATATGCTTACTTATATTATACACTTGTATTTCAATTTAACTTTGACAAGTTATATTCATCGTGAGTCCAGTTATTGTTTGTATTATATACTTGCTTATATTATACACTTGCGTTTCAATTTATCATGGCGAGTTATATTCATCGTGTGTCCAGGTATAGTTTATATTATATACTTGCATATATTTGCTTATATTATTAATTTGCATGTCAATTTGGTTATGATAAGTTTTATATATTATTAGTCCCGCTGTAGTTTATATTATATACTTGCTTATATTATACATTTGCATTTCAATTTATTATGGCGAGTTATATTCATCGTCAGTCCAGCTATAGTTTATATTATATACTTGCATATATTTGCTTATATTATACACTTGCAATTCTATTTAATTATGACAAGTTATATTCATCATTAGTTCAGCTATAGTTTATTATATTCTTGCATTTTTTATATACTTGCATTTCCATTTAATTATGACAAATTGTGCAATCAGCTATAGTTCGTTTTATGTACTTGCATATATAATACACTTGCATTTAAATTTAATTATGACAAGTTATATTCATCATTAATTAGAGTTTATATTATATTTGCTTATATTATACATTTTCATTTCAATTTAATTATGACAAATTATATTCTTCATGAGTCCAGCTATAGTTTATATTACATACTTGCATATGCTTACGTGTATTATACACTGCATTTAAATTTAATTATGACAAGTTATATTCATCATGAGTGCAGTTATTGTTCGTATTATATACTTGCTTATATTATACATTTGCATTTCAATTTGGTTATGACAAGTTATATTCATCGTGTGTCCAGCTATAGTTTATATTATATACTTGCTTATATTATACACTTTCGTTTCAATTTATCATGGCGAGTTATATTCATCGTGTGTCCAGATATAGTTTATATTATATACTTGCATATATTTGCTTATATTATTAATTTGCATGTCAATTTGGTTATGACAAGTTTTATACATTATTAGTTCAGCTTTAGTTTATATTATATCCTTGCTTATTTTATTCACTTGCATTTCAATTTAATTATGACGAGTTATACTCGTCAGGAATCCATCTACAGTTTATATTATATACTTTCATATGCTTGATAATGTTTTATACTTTCTTTTCAATTTGATTATGACGAGTTATATTCATCTCGAGTCTAGCAATAGTTCATTTTATGTACTTGCATATATTATACACTTGCATTTAAATTTAATTATGACAAGTTATATTCATCATTAGTCCCACTATAGTTTATATTATATACTTGCTTATATTATACATTTGCATTTCAATTTATTATGTCGAGTTATATTCATCGTCAGTCGAGCTATAGTTTTTATTATATACTTGCATGTACTTGCTTATATTATACACTTGCATTTCAATTTATTATGGCAAGTTATATTCATTGTGAGTCCAGCTATAAATTATATTATATACTTGCTTTTATTATACACCTGCGTTTCAATTTAATCATTAGTCCAGCTATAGTTTATATTATATACTTGCATATATTATACACTTGCACTTCAATTTAATAATGACAAGTAATATTAATCATGAGTCCAGCTCTAGTTTATATTATATACTTGCATATACTTTCTTATATTATACACTTGCATTTCAATTTAATTATGACAAGTTACATTCTTCATGAGTCCTGCTATAGTTTATATTATATACTTGCCATATGCTTACTTATATTATACACTTGTATTTAAATTTAACTTTAACAAGTTATATTCATCATGAGTCCAGTTATTTTTCTTATTATATACTTGCTTATATTATACACTTGCGTTTCAATTTATCATGGCGAGTTATATTTATCGTGTGTCCAGATATAGTTTATATTATATACTTGCATATATTTGCTTATATTATTAATTTGCATTTCAATTTGGTTATGACAAGTTTTATATATTATTAGTCCCGCTGTAGTTTATATTATATACTTGCTTATATTATACGTTTGCATTTCAATTTTTATGGCGAGTTATATTCATCGTCAGTCCAGCTATAGTTTATATTATATACTTGCATATATTTGCTTATATTATACACTTGCATTTCTATTTAATTATGACAAGTTATATTCATCATTAGTTCAGCTATAGTTTATTATATTCTTGCATTTATTATATACTTGCATTTCCATTTAATTATGACAAATTGTGCAATCAGCTATAGTTCGTTTTATGTACTTGCATATATTATACACTTGCATTTAAATTTAATTATGACAAGTTATATTCATCATTAATTATAGTTTATATTATATACTTGCTTATATTTGCTTATATTATACATTTTCTTTTCAATTTATTATGGCGAGTTATATTCATCGTCAGTCCAGCTATAGTTTATATTATATGCTTGCATATATTTGCTTATATTATACATTTGCATTTCAATTTAATTATGACAAGCTATATTCATCATGAGTGCAATTATTGTTCGTATTATATACTTGCTTATATTATACATTTGCATTTCAATTTGGTTATGACAAGTTATATTCATTGTGTGTCCAGCTATAGTTTGTATTATATACTTGCTTATATTTTACACTCGCGTTTTAATTTATCATGGCGAGTTATATTCATCGTGTGTCCAGATATAGTTTATATTATATACTTGCATATGCTAACTTATATTATACACTTGCATTTCAATTTAATCATTGGTCCAGCTATAGTTTATGTAATATATTTGCATATATTATACACTTGCATTTCAATTTATATATATGAAAAAGTATATTAATTATGAGTCTAGCTATAGTTTTACTAACATATACTTACTTGTATTATACACTTGCATTTAAATTTAATTATGACACGTTATATTCAGCATGAGTCCAGTTATTGTTTGTATTATATACTTGCTTGTATTATATTCTTGCATTTCAGTTAAGTTATGGCTAGTTATATTCATCCATCCACCTATAGTTTATACTTGCATATACTACTTGCTTATATTATATACTTGCCTTTCATTATTATGGCAAGTTATATTCATCATTAGTTCAGCTATAGTTTATATTATATCCTTGCTTATATTATACATTTGCATTTCAATTTAATTATGACGAGTTATATTCATCTTGAGTCAAGCTATAGTTTATGTTATATTTTTGCATATACTTGCTTATATTATATACTTGCATTTCAATTTAATTGTGACGAGTTATATTCATCTTGAGTCCAGCTATAGTTCATTTTATATACTTGCTTATATGATATACTTGCATTTCAATTTAATTATGACAAGTTATATTCATCTTTAGTTCAGCTATAGTTTATATTTTATACCTGCATATACCTGCCTATATTATACACTTGCATTTCAATTTAATATGGCGAGTTATATTCATTGTGTGTCCAGATCTAGTTTATATTATATACCTGCATATATTTGCTTGTATTATACATTTGCATGGCAATTTGGTTATGACAAGTTTTATTCATCATTAGTTCAGCTATAGTTTATATTATATCCTTGCTTATATTATACACTTGCATTTCCATTTAATTATGAGGAGTTATACTCTTCAGAAGTCCAGCTACAGTTTATATTATATACTTTCATATACTTGATAATATTTTATACTTTCATTTATATTTAATAATGACCAGTATTATTAATCATGAGTCCAGCTATAGATAATATTTTATATTTGCTTATATTATTCACTTGCATTTGAACTTAATTATGACAAGTTATATTCTTTATGAGTTCAGCTATAGTTTAAATTATATACTTGCATATGCTTACTTATATTGTACACTTGCATTTCAATTTAATTATGAGAAGTTATATTCATCATTAGTTCAGCTATAGTTTATTATATCCTTGCTTTTATTATATACCTGCATTTCAATTTAGTTATGACAAATTGTAATAATCATTAGTTCAGCTATAGTTTATATTATATCCTTGCTTATATAGTTTATATTATATACTTGCATATTTGCTTATATTATACATTTGCATTTCAATTTGGTTATGACAAGTTATATTAATCGTGTGTCCGGATATAGTTTATTTTATATACTTGCATATATTTGCTTATATTATACTCTTGCATTTCAATTTAATTATGTTGTGTTATATTGATCATGAGTTCAGCTATGGTTTATATTATACCCTTGCATATATTATACACTTGCATTTCAATTTAATTATGACAAGTTGTATTCATCATTTGTCCCGCTATAGTTTATATTATGTACTTGCTTATATGATATCCTTGCATTTCAATTTAATTATAAGGAATTATACTCTTCAGGAGTCCAGCAGTTTATATTATATACTTTCATATACTTGATAATATTTTATACTTGCATTTCAATTTAATTATGACAAGTTATATTCATCTATATATTTTATACTTGCATATACTTGCTTATATTATATAAACTATACATATACAATTGCATATACTTTCTTATATGATATACTTGCATTTCAATTTAATTATAACTCTTTATATTCATCTTTAGTTCAGCTATAGTTTATATTTTATACTTGGATATGCTTGCGTATATTATACACTTGCATTTCAATTTATTATGGCGAGTTATATTCATCATGAGTCCAGTTATTGTTTGTATTATATACTTGCTTATATTATATTCTTGCATTTCAATTTAGTTATGACTAGTTATATTCATCATGAGTCTGGCTATAGTTTATGCTTGCATATACTTGCTTATATTATATACTTGCATCTTAATTTAATTATGGCAAGTTATATTCATCATTAGTCCCGCTATAGTTCATATTATGTACTTGTTATATGATATACTTGCATTTCGATTTTATTGCATGCATTTTAATGCATTTTAATTTAATTATATTCATCATGAGTTCAGCTGCAGTTTATATTATATTCTTGCTTATATCATACACTTGCATTTCAATTTAATTATGACAAGTTATATTCATCGTGTGTCCAGATATAGTTTATTTTATATACTTGCATATATTTGCTTATATTATACTCTTGCATTTCAATTTAATTATGTCGAGTTATAATTATCATGGTTATAATTATCATGGTAATTATCATACTCTTGCATTTAAATTTAATTTAATTATGACAAGTCATATTCATCATTAGTCCCACTATAGTTTATATTATATACTTGCTTATATGATATGCTTGCATTTTAATTTAATTATGACAAGTTATATTCATCTTTAGTCAGCTATAGTTTATATTTTATACTTGCATATACTTCCTTATATTATATAAACTATACATATACACTTGCATATACTTACTTATTTGATATACTTGCATTTCAATTTAATTATGACTAGTTATATTCATCTTTAGTTTAGCTATTGTTTATATTTTATACTTGGATATGCTTGCGTATATTATACACTTGCATTTCAATTTATTATGGCGAGTTATATTCATCGTGAGTCCAGCTATAGTTTATATTATATACTTTCATATACTTTCTCATAATATAAACTTGCATCTCAAGTTAATCATTAGTCCAGTTGTAGTTTATATTATATACTTGCATATATTATACATTTGCATTTCAATTTATCTATGACAAGTTATATTAATCATTAATCCAGCTCTTGTTTGTATTTTATCCTTGCTTTTATTATATATTTGCATTTCAATTTAATTATGACAAGTTATATTCATCTTTAGTCCAGCTATAGTTTATATTATATCCTTGCATATTCTTGCTTATATTATACATTTGCATTTCAATTTTATTTTAACAAGTTGTAATCATCATGAGTCCAGCTATAGTTCATATTAAATACTTGCTTATATTTTACAATTGCATTTTAACTTTAATTATGACACGTTATATTCTTCATTAGTCAAGCTATAGTTTATATTATATACTTGCTTGTACTATAAACTTGCATTTCAATTAAATTTTGACTAGTTATATTCATCATAAGTCCAGCTATCGTTTATATTTAATACTTGCATATACTTATATTATACATTTGCATTTCAATTTAATTATAACAAGTTATATTCATCATGAGTTCAGCTATAGTTTATATTAAATACTTGCATTTACTTGCTAATATTATATATTTGCATAGTTTATATTATATTCTTGCTTATACTTACTTATATTATATACTTGCATTTCAATTTAATCATGAAAAGTTATATTAATCATGAATCCAGCTATAGTTTATATTATATACTTGCATATATTTACTTATATTATAGACTTGCATTTCAATTTAATTCTGAAGAGTTATAGTTATCTTGAGTCCAGGTACAGTTTATTTTATTTACTTGCATATACTTGCTCATTTTATACGCTCGCATTTTAATTTAATTATAACAAGTTATATTAATCTTTTTTCCAGCTATAGTTTATATTATATATTTCCATATGCTTGCTTATATTATACTCCTGCATTTCAATTTAATTATAACGAGTAATATCCGTGGTTAGTCCAGCTATAGTATATATTAAGTACTTGCTCATATTATACACTTGCATTTGTATTTAATTATGACAAGTTATATTCATCTATAGTCCAACTGTAGTTTATATGATATACTTGCATATTCTTGCTCATATTAGAAACTTGCCTTTCAATTTAATTATATTCATACCAGAATTTACTTGTGATGATTAAGGAAGTGGTTAACATATATTTTTCAGTATGAAAAAAGTCGGAAGAAAGTAGGTGAAAGGAGCACTCAAAATTTTAGTTCATGGCAAGGGAAAAAAATAATTTCTCATTATTTTAATGAACAAAAGGAAGAAAAGAAAATTTCTTCCTTTTTTTTGTTGAAAGAAAATCATAATTTTTAAAAAAAATTTCATTAATTTTTTTATGTAGTTTAACAAATCTGAACATTTTTGAAAGTTGCATGTTCCACACTTCCTTAAACGCTAAAACAATTCTTAGTTGAGTTGCAATAAACTCTACCCTTAAACTGATCGGATACTCGAGTAGTAATATAGGGTTTTGTGTTAAGAGTTCTTAATCATAAATGTTCAAATTAATGATGTTTTAATTAAGAAAATCAGATAAGAAGATGCTCTGAATAAATGTATTTTTTTATTGATGAATTCAATTTGCCATCTCAGATGATCATATTTATAATTAGCTCTTTTCGAACTATAAAGATTGTGTTTCTAATCACATAATGTGTTTCTAATCACATAATCACATGACACTTCTAATCACATAATGTTGCACCCAAAATAAGTGATTTCTTATTTTGTGATTCTTATTTTAGGTCTTCAAGTGGTGCTCAATTCCATTCTAAAAGCCATGATTCCCCTCCTCCACATCGCCCTTCTCGTCATTTTTGTCATCATCATCTATGTAATCATTGGTCTGGAGCTTTTCTCTGGAAAAATGATCAAAACTTGTTTTGATAATGTTACTGGTATTTATTTTTCTTCTTCTGATGTGTTAAATGTTATTCTTCTCTACAACTAGCTTTTGTATCATCGCTCATGTATATAAAATTTCTAAAATTTTATATTTTCTATAAAAGAAAATATTGGGAAGAGTTCTTTGTAAGGCTAGTGGGAGTGGTGCAGAAAGATGGGGACAATATTTCATAATTAGTGGTATCCCCTTGGCCGAATGACGACGACATTGTCACAGAGCATTACAGTGTTCTTGCAGAAAGATTTTTTCTTTAGGAAGTTAAAAAAATTTTAGTTTTCATTTCTGCTGAAATTTTCGAATTTTTTTTCTCTAAAATTATGTATAAAAGATGCAGAATATGCAAGGTTTATAACAGCTTGGATTAATTCAGTGTTTAAAGCCTTTTGTCCAATACCAATTTGTCCAAAACTGTCTTAACTGTCCAAAACTCTTTTATTCAAATTATGTCACAATTTGGAAAAAATATTGTGAAAAATAAAGGGTTAATTTTTGAGCAAGAAACATAATGCTGAGAACTTTTTGTTTTATTAAAAAAGTTTATTATTATTTTTAATATTGCATTATTTATCTTCATGCGAAAACGTAATTTATCAGTATTAAAAGCATATTTATTCATATTTAAAGATACAGTATTCACTTTTGTTGTTCATAGAATTGTGGGGCTTCAAACGTTATAAATCTTTTCCTCTTATATTATATTATTTTATTTTAATAAGTTAAAGCAAATTGTATAAAAAAGTATCAAATATTTATTAATATATGCAATTATTATGTGTACAATGGTCACACATATCGAATTTTTACCTTTTACCAATGTTCAAGGTTTTGCACACTTTAAGGTAGTTTTAGTCAGTTTAAGACAGTAAAACCTACATGTCCTATCCAAAACCAGTTTAGGACTTCTAAATCCCCAACCCCGAAAAGATGCATAAGGAATGTTCTTAAAAGTTAAAGGAATGTTCTTATGTGTTAGAAATGCCTTAGGGTTTAGAATGTATAATTATGTACATAATATCCTGTCGAATGTATAATTCTAAAAACAATATATTGACTCAATTATGAAAAAGATATTGCATTAGTTTTCCCATCAAACTTTTTGATTCAAAAGAAAATAACTAAATTCATCAACAATTATAAACAGTTCTGCTTTGTCTTCATTTCAACAAAAATCATTAAGCTTGTTTTGTTCATTTTTAGCTGCGGTGCTACTGCATATGTAAAAAAAATTAATTCAGAACTAGAATTCTGCAAATTCAATTCTGATGTAAACTTTAATTTTAATACTATTTATTTTTAAAACTATGAAAACATTTTTCTATAGATTATCAAAATAATTAATAGTCCATTCGAAATAGTTTCTGTTAAAAATTGCTAATGAGCTTTATTTTTGAAGGCTTCTCTAAAAGAACTATTATTAGTTAGGCTTCTATTGTAAAAGAAAGTAATGCCAGGTTAAGTTGAAATTCCATACAAAAGTGTTATGTTTTTTATAAGATTCTTTTTTAAAATTTTTTTAAAATAAAAAATGATATATTTTTAATGTAAAACTAGCGTATAGTTCGTCAGGGTAGCTTCTCTTCATGCTAGGGCTAACACAATAGACCAGAGAAAGAAATTCCCTTTCTCTCGCCAACCAGACAGACCGAGCCAAAGCCTGTCCTAAACATTGACCCTTCACCCCTACTTGAAATAGTTCTACGTCGTTAAGATAGTCACCCCCACTGGTCCAGACCAATGGCTAGGGGAGTTCTTACTTTAGACAAACTATATTTGTATTCTAATGAAAACAATATATTAGCAAATTGTAAATATGAAGCTATTGTTTATAAATATTTATGTATTGTGTGTAAGCTGCTGTTTTATTTTAAAAAGCTTTAAAACTGTGGAAAAGAAGCATTTTGTATTTCGAGAAAATTCATTCAAAGAAAATGTGTCTCAGAACTTTTGCTCAGTCTGTCCTTACTGCCAACCAAAATCTTAGATTTTTAAGTTTCAAACATAATCTTCAAAGCAATATTTTAAGTTCACAAATATATTTCACAATCTCGTACTTTCGAGTTTATACAATAGTAAAAAACAACATGCTTTAAAATGGGTTAAAAAAAAGACTTGATTACTTTGGATAACTGTTGTTCTATGCTGATATATAATCTTGTAATATTGCCAAGTTGGTCACCAGGATGAGTGATTGTCTTAGTACTGAACATAGGGAATACTTTTTTAGAGCTTATTATTTCTGCCCTGGATGTTGGTTTAAAAGTACATTGTTTATTTACTCTTTTACACATACATGCTTGCAAAGTGGTTACTAATAGTAAGACAAGTCTGAAGTTTCTTTGCAATATTTTCTTATTGTTGAGCAAATGGCAGTATTGTTGGCACCTCAAAATATATATTTTTCAAAATATATAAAGCATGTATATGCACCCCGTGCCAGAACCGTAATAACACGTGTTGCAGAGCGTTACAGAGTTATTGCAAAAAGAATTTTCCTTTAGATAGACAAAAAATATTAGTTTCCTTTTTTGAAATTATATTTGGAAGATGCCTTTTTCGCGTATCGGAGGGGAAAGAAATGCTCGTAATTTTTTTTATTCTTATTTGATAAGAATGAAAAATAAAGAATATTGAAGTAAAAAATATCTTTTCTGCAGAAATGTTTGAAAGATTTTTTTTCTCTCAATAACTATATTCAAAAGATTCCTTTTTCACGCATGAGAGGGATAAGAAATGATCTTGATAATTTTTTTTTTTTTTTGTTTCAAATACGTTTTTGTTGCTTTAAATTCTGTTGCAGAAAGCCAAAATAATTCTGCCACAGAGTATATGTATTATTCAGTATATGTATATCTGTTTGTTTACAAATATTTTGCTGTCTTATTGTTTGTATATTAATATGTATGTGAATATTTTGCTATCAGTTATATGTATATTCAATATATGTATATTCAATATATGTATTAACTCTAAAGAACTAACTAAACTATTTTATTGTAGGTGAGATATCGATCAAAGGAGAACCTAATCCGTGTGGTGATTCTGGCTTCCAGTGTGAAGGTGTGGGATAAGTCTGCCTCCTCTATTGGGACGATCCAAATTACGGAATCATAAATTTTGACAATTTTGGTCTGGCCATGCTCACTGTTTTCATGTTAGTATTCATTCTTTGAACTCACATTACAAAGATAAAAATTTTTTCATATTGTATTGGCAGTCAAAATTGCTGCAGCATTCAGGGTTGTCACAGGGAAGACCTGGAAAATACGGGGAATTTAAAAATTACCTAAAATAGCAGAGAAAATGCAGGAAATTTTGATTTTTTTTTTTTTTTTACAAACTGGGAAAATACAGGTAATTTTGTTTCTTATTTTCCTCTTTTAAATAATGACCACTCAAAGCGTAATGTATGGGATATCTAAGCAGGATATTTCAGCTATACTAAACTATTTCATTTACTTTTGCGTTATTTAAGTATGTTCAGTTGTTCCTTTTTTTTTCTCAAGTTTTTCCAGCAATTGAAATTAATAAATATAATTAGCCCTATATAGCTTGCACAAGAGCACAGTAATTGTGTTTCCTCTTAATATATTGTGTAAATTATGTACAGGGAATACACAGGGAATTTTTTCCCCCAGGTTTGAGTGGCAACCCTGAGCATGGGTAGCGGAAATCCAACAAAGCAGCAGTATCAGCATATTCATTTTTTTTGATTTAAATATTTTATTTCATAATCATCAACTGCATATTCATTCTATTTAGAAGTTTTTTATTTATATTTTTTTTATTTATTGTATTTAATAAACTTCTCCTGGGTAAAGCTATTATCTGTTCTTTTAAAAGTTTCTCAACTAAATTATGATGTTGAATTGACTGAATGCTACATTGGAGGAAAAGTAAATAAATTATTACCTACTGGCTTTTACATTACATTGATTAGAAGTATCGTTTTATGAAATTGAATTTAAATAATAGTTTTTGCATAAATTTTTTAAATACCTGTGTAAGTTTTGTTGCATAATTTTTACGATAAGCTGACTAAACTAATTTGGTTTTAATGAAAATAATGATTCAGATTGACACCTCGTAATAGTGAATTGATATCGAATAACTGACTGTCAAATTGGCTGAAATCTAAATATTTGGTAAGAGAAGTAAATACCTGTGACAATTAACTTGAATCAGAGATGTTTGTGCTCCGAAAAATCCGGATTTTTAGCTGGCCGCGATCTGGAAATTTCTGGAAATCCAAGATACAGAAATTTCAAGAAATCATCGATCACATTTTTGTGTAAAAATTCTTGTATATTTTATTTAAAAATCTTATAACTAGAATTTATACTTGACATATCTTTCATTTGTAAATATTTTTTTTGGTAGAAAATAAATATAATTAGTGATAAAAGTATACTTATACATAATTATTAATTATAATTTAATGTAATTAATAATTATGTATAAGTTTATATATAAGTTATAACTGCTTATAATTTATTTAGACTTTCATGTTTTGAAAATATCAATGATTTTAAATTTATAAAGACATTAAATTTTTGAAATGCGTCATTTATGATTTTAATCAAGAAATTTTGAGGAGTTTTGAGTTGGGCTCACAATTACCCCTGCTTGAACCAAATACCAATTGGGTGTTAGGTACAAGCGGTCAATTACTAAATACCGTATTTTTCGGCGAAAGCGCCGCTTCGTCACAAGCGCCGCACCTCGATAAAAATGAATTTTTAAAAAAAAAAGTTATAGTAAGCGCCGCTCCGGCGCAAGCGCCGCAATGGCGCTGAACCGCGTATATCAGCATCCTTTCAGAAGAGACCTTTAAATTACCATTTAGAATATCTGTATAATAAAAAATTAAATTTTTTTATGCATTTCATAAAATAAAGTTTTAATTTCTAAATTATAATAAAAAATTTCTTTTTCAGCAAAAAAAAAGCAACAAAAAAGTTTTATCTTTCAGCAAAAAAAAAAAAAGAAAACAACAAAACTATATAAAATAAAGTTGTTCTTACTAGTTGGCACCGCTCCAAAAAACAGAAGGACAGCAAAAAGAATATTTATATGTTCAGTAGCTGAATTAAGGCTGAACTGATTGCAGGAATCCGTAAAACAATGCAATAAGAAAAATAAAATAAAAATTTATTAAAAGAAAGATTTTAAAATAAAAAGATTTTAAAATTTATTACCGTTAACAATTTGAGGAAAAACTAATACATAATAACGAAACAGCTAATAATAACGAAATAACTAATAATAACAAGAATAAGAAATAACTAAGCAGGCCCCAAAAAAATTCTGAAGAAATGAGCGAACGGGAAATAAGTTTCACTTTCACAATCTTTCAGGGTGGAATTTTAGTGAGTAGAATGCCCTCTCCTTCAATGGAAATAACCCAATGTGACTCAATATTTAAAAGGGGTTGGGGAAAAGAAAAGGGTATGGGACCCCTAATCCAGCATTCCAAAATTTGGCACTTAATCTGATCTAATCTTTTTTTTAAATTTTTTTTTAAAGAAATTTATATTGATAAGACAAAAAAAATCAGCTATATTCTTTTTATTTGGAATTTTATTCTGTTGAAGTAACTTACTTTATTTTATCTTTTAAAAATAAAAAAGAAGCTTGAAAAAAAAAAATCTGTGTCAAAAGAAACATCTGTTTCTTAAGCAGTTTAAAATAAAGTGAGAAGTAAAAACACTTGCATTTCCAATGAACAAAATAAAGAAATGGAAGTTGGAAAAAAACTGATCAATCAATCTTGACAGCTGTGCTTTACCCCCAAATTTCCCTCTTCTGTTTGACCATAAATTGGCCACACCCAGTTGACATTGAAACTACCACGTGGACAACAAAATGAATTCTATCCCTTTTGCGGTTTTTTATTCGATTCATTAATTTTTTTTTATTTTGACGCTTTTTATTTTTTCTTGTTAATTGTTGCTCGCTTGTTTTTTTTATTTTATCGTTATTAGTTTTTAGCTTGTTTTTTGTTGATATTCATTGTTAGTTTCTTAGCATTAATTGTTAAAAAAAAAAATTTTATTTTGTAGTTCCCTGTTACCTTTTTTTTTTCTTCTTGCGAGGTAAGCGTCTTTCGTTAAAACAAAATGTTATCTAAAAGAAAAAACGAGAACTGTGATCTCGCTCTAAAGAAGAAACGATTATTTCTTCTTCATAGGATTCTGATTATTTCTTCTTGATTATATTATATAGATTATTATTTTGATTAGTAAAATTTCTCTTAAGATGGGCCAGTTTTAAATTCACCCCACTCCATCATAATCTACGATCGAAACTTGACTAAATTTATTGGTTTTTCTGAAATTAACAGTGGAATTGAATTATAGTAATATTTGGGGGCCATATTGGAATTTTGCGAAAGAGATCCGAAGTTCGGCATTTCGCCAGTCCCGCGAGTGTCGGGTTTAGGGTCCTATTCTTCCTTTTCTGTTCGCTTAAATTACTATTGCCAAGGCGCTAAATAGATTTCTAGATTGCGATTTTTCCTTAAGCTGGGGGTGGATACAAGATGCATACCTTTTAAATTTTCTCCTTATGCGATGTTTTTTTTAAAATTATTATTTCGTTTATTTATTTTCTTACAGGCTGCTGCCGAAAGTTTGCTAAGAATTGGCGATGTTCTGCAGCAGATCGCAATACGGGCGAATATTTCGTCGACTTCGTTATTAATTTTTTTTAATAGTCTTTCTCTCAGAAAATTATTTCATCTTAAATAACTTTCCTTGACAAATTTTTTTGCTACAAAAAAATATTTCGTCGGAAGCGCCGCTGCATCGGAAGCGCCGCATGTAGGAAAAAAACAACTTTTTTTTCGATAGCGCCGCGGCTCTTCCGCCGAAAAATACGGTAATTGAATAATTGATCCATGTTAAACAAGGTGCGTAGCGATTTTAAAAAGTGCTTGAAGGTGCTTCTTTTTTATTTTAATTTTTTAAGATCCCTTTTAAGGTGACACATATTATGCAAAGGCGTGCTTTTCACATTGTTCTATTCACCGTTTTCACAATTCATTTAACCACAATATATTTCAGTGTACCGCCAGTTCATATTGTATGAAAGCATCAATCATTTTGCATGTTTGATAAAATACTTGTGAGTCCGCATGCGCGTCTACTGAGCTGGGTTCGGTGAGATTATTTCACTGTCATTTGCAACTCTGCTGCAATTTGCAAGATATTCTCAATTTCAGGCTTCCTTTTCCATTCTGAGATCTCAAACCGAAAAATCTTCCGATCATTTTATAACGGCTAATATAATCAAGAAAAGAGTTCTTTGTCAGAAACTTATTTTATCATGATCATGTAAAGTCTTTGAAAATTATTTTGCATTTCCTTAATGTTTGAGTGTTTAAAAGGTGCTTATTTTTTGTAGAAAGATTTGGCTGTGCACCGTGATTAACTGTGGTCATTTGCTGCCTTTTAGAATTTTGAATTTAAATTGTTAAGAATTCTGAATTTTGAGGAAATTAGAAAACTAGAAGATTGTTCTGTTGACCAGTATTGGTAAAATTATTCTGTCAATAGTACAACTAACCAAGTTAAATTTACTGTTGTTGCCCAAGTAGTAAAGGTCATGTTAGCCATGTCACCTTAGAGTGTTGCCATTGATTGAGAATTTCCCACGTCTGGCAATATTTCAAGATACGGCTAAAATTACCAAGACAGAAAAACTTTTAAGAGGAAGCAAAAGAAAATTTTCCTCTCAAATTCTCTTTCACCTTCATTACTTATTTAAAGTGTAGAAAAACTGAGTTCAGACAAACTTAGAGTAAGCCGTGAAATTTCAAATACTGAAAAGAAAATTTTAAAATATACAAATGAAAATAAATTACGAGATGATAATTTAGGATTACGCAACGGAGAAGTTCTCTTCAAATAATTTGTTTGCATTTTAATATTTTGAAGTATTTTTTTTCAGGCGTTGAAACTTTGTCTTACTCCATGTTTTCCGGAACTTACTTTTTCTTTTATTTAAATTAGTAATGCAGGAGAAAGAGAATTTGCGACAAAAAATTTCTTCCGTGGTATGGCTTTCTCCTAAATCAGGACAAAGTCTTAATGTAAATTCCTCTTTGTGTGGTTGTTAGACAACAATTCTCTTGACTGTAATGTAAAGATCTTTGTTGTTGATTTCAGGTGAATGATGCTTGTGGTAACAGTTGGCCCTGGATTTATTTTCTTAGCCTTGTCATTCTGGGATCTTTCTTTGTTCTCAATCTAGTACTAGGTGTTTTGAGTGGGTGAGTCAGTAATTTTTTGTTTAAAGTTTACCATGCTACTTAATTTATTTAATAGTCATTTAAAGTTTTTAAATATTTCAACCCTAAAGTGAGAAAAAAGATTTTTGAGTTTTTAATTTCTGGATGATTCCCCAAATTCAGTGTCTGTCTGATATATTTTATTTTTGTTTTGAATTGCATTAGATGGTAATTTATTTTCATTATAACATCTAATAATTTTGGCATACTAATTGCACTGTTTTGTTAAATTCATTTTTATAATCAAAGTAATATTCAATAAACATGTTGGTAGTTATTATTTTAATTGTATTATTGTCTGCAATGCGTAAAAACACAGTTTCTAGTAGAATCCTGAAGTGAAGCATCACTGGCTGGGGTCAGTAAGCGGGCGGGTGACCACTTTGATCAGTTTTTGTAGGGACCAAGGGTGTGCAGTATTGGTCCTTGTTAAGCTGTTCTACCTTAAAGTGCTCTACTTTGCACGCAAGTAGAGGAGCCATCCCCTCTTTCGAGGGTTGAAATTCCGATAGCACGTCTTCGGATCATCCTCGGGGGATGTTCCCTAGACCGTCGACAATAGCGCATTGTGCAGCTCTAGTGTGACGTTAATAAAGTTCCTACCTACCTAATTATATTTTTATTATATCATCATTTTTATTACAGTTTCAATTCAATTATAAATTTTCCAATTTTTTTTAATAAGAAACAGAAAACTTCTCACAAAAACGTTGCAACACTACTTAACTTGATCTTTTTGTAAGAAAAATTGCAATCAAGGTTGAATTAAATTAAATTTGTATTTTCCTGTGTGAGTTGATAATTATGTTATTATTTTTAATGTTTCTTTTTAAAATAAGACAGGGTTTGTTGATTTAAATCACAATTTAAATCATGTTTGATTAAATCAGGTTGATTGTTGAGGAATTAAATGATTTAAATCAAATGATTTTTTTAAAAAAATCATTGATTTTAATCAACTGACTTTTTTTTATATATATATATTGTTTTGAAAAATTTAAAAACACTGTGTTAGATTATTAATACTTTTATTTCTTTTCTTAGTTTTAAAATGTATTTTAAATAAATTGCTGCTTTAGTTTTAAAATTTATTATTGCTGAATTAATTCATTTTAGCTAATGAAATTACTTTCTTTCTTGGTATGTGTTAAATTTCAACACATTTGAAATTACATTTTTATAAATCCTTTGATTCTTGAGATTTAAAGTACAGATTAAAGTATTTTTTCTCATAATATGTTTACAGTATCTTTGACATTTTCAGATTTTCTCAAAGGAAGTTTTGCGAAAAAAAATTTTTCAAAGATTTAAAAAAAAATTTTTTTTTTGCTTAATTTGTCTATTTTAATGTAAGATTAAAAATGAATATTTTAATATAAAAATGTATAGATTAAATGTTTATTTATTTTCTGATGAATGACTACATTTATAAACACAATCTGTTACATTTAGTCATTTTAAAAATCGAAAGAAAAAAAATCACTATTTTAAATTAAAATTATGGTTTGTTAATTGAAACTTTTGAATAGTTAAAATATTCTTTAAATTCTCTATTTCATCTAGTCTGAATTTCAATCATGCATTTGTTTCAAAATGGTTTTGATGTATTCAAAGCTATGTATTATAAGGAAAAATTGTTTTAGGTAGTTAGAGCTTCTAAAATATTCTTGTAATATAGTTTTAATATTAATTTAATGAGTAAACATTTATAAAGTATGATTAAGCATTTATAAAGTTTTTTTAGTTAAGAATCAAAGTTCTTACAGTATATTTGAATAAAAATCAAAAAATCAGATTTTTTTTAAATTTTAAAAGAAAAAATTTTAAAAAAATCACGTGCCCTGAAATAAAACTTTCAAATTAAACTTAAAACTGCTGCAACTTTAGTAAAATTGCTTTTGCTTATTATGTAGGAGTAGAATTGGTGGATGGAAATTTCTTTCAAACTAAATTTTCAAGTTTTAAATCAATAATGCCTCAGCAAAATTACAGTATTTTGTGCACCAAACTTGTTAGTCATGTGCAAATGCTCAGTTCAAAAGTTTCTTTTCTTACAATACTGTCAATAATCAATTTTTTTAAAAAAATTTGTCTAAAAAAGAAAAAAAAACTTGTGTGGGTTTTCATAATATTCAAATACTTTTCGTTTCAGTGAGTTTTCAAAAGAAAGAGAAAAAGCAAAAGCGAGGGGTGACTTTCACAAACTTAGAGAAAAACAACAAATTGAAGATGATCTCAGAGGCTATTAGGATTGGATAACACAAGCTGGTATTTGAAACTTAATAACTATATGATTATGACTCTATATGAACTATATGACTCTTGGTTATCTAACGTTGAATTCAACTTACTTATTTATCCCAATACCATCATTACTAAATTTAAATGTATATTTCACAAAATAAAATTATGAAATTTTTTAACTATTTAATGAAACGGTTCCTATACAGTCGAATTTTCTTCTTATAATTGAGTGCGAAGGAATGCTTTCTTTTTATAATAACTGCTCATAAAAGTTTATACACTATCCAGACACCCGATTTTTATGGTGATGGTGGTGGGTGTTTCTCGTGGTTTGGCCTGTGTATGTTAGTTCCTGTGGTTGGGAAACATGAACTTTGAAATGGATGTGAACAATGCTGCAATCCCAACATTACGGCAATATTTTGGCCCAATTCTCTTCCAGCAGGCTCCATTCACACATCGGGGCTTGCACATCCGTGATTTGACGAAATGAGTATTCAAAAACTGAACTGGTCTTCTCAGAGGCCCTATCTAATTCTCTTTGTGAGGAATTAGAACACAGATTACATAGCAAGTTATATCGACCCTCCTCACTGCAAGCACTCACTTCAGCTACGATGGAAGTCAATTCCTATCAAAAACTGATGGAAAGTCTTCCCAGACATGTGTATTATATATAATATGTGCCTCAGGACGCTTTAAGTCCATACAGTTGGGTGTCTGGATACTTCTGTCTAGATAGTGTTACCTACTTACTAAATTATAAATATAGTATTTAGTTTTTCTTTCTGTGTAAAAAAAGTAAGCCTTTCAACTGTTATAATTTCTCTTCCTTGTGTTGTTGTTTTTTGGATGAGACTCGTGGTCTGAAAAATATTGTCGTTTGCATTACTGCTTTTGGAAAAAGTTCCCACCCACAATTGCTGGATTTATGACTCATTTCTGTTGCCTTTGGAATCTTAAATGGATTTTTCTAAGAAAGGATTAGTTGAACTGAAGAGGTAGAAATTTTAGGAATCGCAAAAGTATTGCTTGCTAAAATCGGGGTTTGCTTGTTAAAAGCAAGCACATTTTTCAGACTGGCAAATTCCTGCTCTATCATTCAGGGCTGATTGTGCTCCGGAAAAAATCCTGATTTCCGGATTTTTCGCTAACAGTGATCCGGAAGTTTCCGGAGATCGAAAGTCCAGATGTTTCAAAAAATCATTGATCACTTAAGTTTCCGGAAATCAAATTTTTAAAGGTAGAACTTAAAAACACAGTTCATTTAATTTGTTTGTAAGGGAGAGCCACAGAGATACTTTATAAGCTTATATTCATGATTAATATTCATTTTTTATCACTAAATAGTTGTTATAATCATAAACTCAAAAAAAAAAAAAAAAAAAAACGTATTTGTAAATTTTAATTACTTCTCCAGGTCATCATAGGTATGTGTAAATGGTATAGGTATGTGTTTTAAATATATTTTTAGTAAACTAAGAAATATTGAGAAAAAGGAAAAAAAACCTTATTTAAATTTTTTTCAAATTTTTCAATTTAAACTGGTTTTTTTTTTGTTGTTTTTTTTTTCAAATTCAGGAAATTTTCCGGAATTTTGACTTGGGCTCACAATCACCCCTGATCATTCCACCATTAAAAAGAATTAAGCTAATTCGTTTTGAAAAGATAACAGAAACTGTCTTGAAACTCCTTGTTGTTTTAAACTTTATAACTACTTTAACTTTTAATTTAATTACTTTTTAAACTTTATAATTACTTTAATGACTTTATTTTTAAACAGAATACTTTCATTTTTACTCACAAAAATGATTTTTATTGGTTATTTGTGTTAAAACAGGGTGCGTAGCCTTTTTAAAAAGTGCTTAAGGGTGCTTATTTTTGATTTACGTTTTTTAAAAGCCTTTACTTTAAAGGTGCTTTTCTTCATTAGGATTTTGTGAAAAGTGCTGAATTTTCTATTTTTCAAAATGGCGTTTTTTTCTTTGCTGTGTCCTCATAAATTTTTGTTTAAAATTACTTTATAAAATCTTTTGCTAAAAGTGTCAGGGGTGATTGTATTCTGGGTTTGTTGTATTATTCTTCCAGATCTTAAAAATTAGGAGTAGGCATATGATTTTTCTGGGTTTGTCGTGGAATTCCGCGTTTCTCGTGACCATCGATTCTCGAACTTTTGCTAATCCAAAATTATAATCTGAGGAAATTTTCATGAATATCCTCAATCTAAAATCAAACTTTGAAACCTTCGCTTATTCTAGCTAACAAGACACTTACATACGCGTGATTCTTCCGCCGATTGATTCTTTTGCGGATTTTCACGTTTTTGAATATTTGAAACTGTGCCGGAATTTGCTAATATTGCAATTCCTACTCACATGGTTTGAAAAATCAAACATCGATTTTCGTATTTACCTAATTTAAAAGCTGCACGTTGAGATTCGTATTCATGTGATTTAAAAATCGTACATCGCGATTGGTATTCACGCAATTTGAAATCCCAATGTTGCGATTCATATTGATGCGATTTTAAAATCCAATGTCGAGATTCTATGATTACTATGAAGGTGTGATTCTTCAGTGGTAGATAATTTAATTATAAATATTATTTAAAAAAAATTATGTTAAATACAAAACATGTTTGAAAAGTTAAGTATCAAGTAATGCATTTACAATTAAAGAAATAGTTTATAACATTCCTACTGGGAGTCAATACCAGATGCCCTTTTGGCCTTGTTTATTGTCGCCACGATTCTGCCACAGGGGGAAAAAATATCACCCATTAGTATATTTTTAAAATATGTTACTGAAAATACAATCTAGTTAATTCTTACCCGAAAGATTATGTATCTTATGAAACTGAAGCTTTACTTTGAGTTTAAATCATTTAAGCTAGTTTATTTTATTTTTCTTGGCGGAAGATCTTCTAAAAATCAAAATCAGTTTTAAAATGCACATAATTAAAGATAGGTTGCTTTCATATTTCTTATATGGTTTTTATCCTATGTAATTATTTAGAATTAAAACTTACTACTTATTCCACTTGATATTTTTTTTCTATTTATAATATGATATAGAACTTATTTAGCATTATTTTTGTTTAGCATCATTTATGCACTGATTTTGCTCTAGATCATGGGTCGCCAAACTTTTTTCATCATCGACCCCTATATAATTTTTCGAAATCTCCATCGACCCCCATAAAAGTAATTTTCCGTTAATTAAGATAAAACTCTATACTGTGTTTGTACATTTATTTTATGATTTAAACATTTATTAAAGTAATAGTACATTGTGTAACAATAGTTTTATAAAAAATATATAAATGTTGAAATTTAAATACCTTAATATTTATCAAATAATAAGTAATTATAAATAAGTAGAAATTATAAGTAAAGTAACTACTGATTTATTGCTTCTTAACCAATGAGATGAGTGTGCATGGTGTTTTTTTGCAAGGTTCGCTATATTGAGTTCAAAATTGGTCAATATTAATTTTAAATCCCTTCGTAACTCCACATTTAATTTATTTCTGTACTTAGTTAAGATTGAATTTACGTGACTGAAACCGGCTTCAACCATATAGGAATTTGGAAAAGCTAGCATAAAAAGGCTGAGCTATTTCATAAAGTTCTACATATTTTTGCATTATATTTATATTTGTTCAAAATTTACTTAGTGTTAAATTTTTAAAAAGCTTCTTTGCTTCAAGATCCGATAATAATTCAGCAAACTCATCTTGCAGGTTGATGTCCACGTTTTTGATGATGCGTTTATTAATTTATATTCTATAAAGAAACTTATATTAAGTCAATTATAAAAAAAATTCACAAATTTTACATACTCAATTAGATATTTGGGATTTACGTATTAAGAACTGTTTTTTCTTCGACCCTTCCGATTCGGATCGACCCCCATTCGACCCCCTGGCTCAGATCGACCCCTACTTTTGTTAAATAGACCCCTGGGGGTCTATATAGACCACTTTGGCGACCTCTGCTCTAGATGTTGGAAAATTCTGTTGATTTCATAGTATTTTGTGTAATTAAAATTTTTTACTTATTTACTATGAACCATGATCTTATTTTTCATTTTGCATTTAATAAAATTGTTATTTTGTTAATTGAATACTGTTCTATTCAAAAGTATCAAGGGGTATTTGTAGCTTTGTTAATTGTTTTAATAAATTACACAAAATATTAAATTAGTCTTAGACAATTGGAAGCAGGTTTCTAGAAATTCAAGAATTTAAAAAATTTTTTTTTGGATGTTTCAAAATAATTTAAATTTTAAAATCATCCTTCACTCTTGTTTTGCATTAAGGGACTTTTGTTTAACAATTTGATTATTTTCTCTAATACAGTACAGAACCCGTTATCCGGAAATCAGAAAACCAAAAAACAGGAACGAAATTTATTAAATTATCCAGTTTTGCTGACTAATCTAAGTCTTTTCTATTTATGTTAATAGTTTATTTTTATGCTGTAATATTACTTAGTTTAATTATAATTTTAATTATCATTCCATTATTGTAATATAATTTTAATATTTTTCAAAAGCTGCATTTTCTGACCTGACAATCAATAGTTTATAATATATTAATTAAAAATAAAAGTTGAAATTTTTTAAAAAAAATGTATTTACATTTTGTTACATTTGTTGTTTTTGTTACGTTAAATCTGATACTTTTCAATTTCATAAAGAGGCATTTCTGATGCCACAATTGGCATTACATATATTTCCTAGCTTTGGCTATGTTATTTTTCAATAAATCACCATCCATGGATCTCTTCTCATGATTCTTAAGGTCTGTTGAGAACAATTCAATTACTTTTTAATTTGGCTTTTGATTTGGCAGGTTGTGGGGCATTTGGTTTCCCATGGCCTGTCCTTATTAATATTATTATGCAAAATTTATTTAACTAAAAGTCCTATGGATTAATTTTTGTATCTTTAGTATCAATTACTACCAAATAAAAGTTTTATTATAGTTTATGATCCAGTTTCCCTCTTCTACTGTTATTTTTATCATCCTGTTTTCATTACAATCTTCAATTAGTCAAGTATACCAGGCATCTTCCAACTTCACTGATTTTCGTCTCAACAGCATTATAACAAAAATATCATAAATTAATTTGCTAAACACAAAATAGTCTTCTTAATTATATTGAAGCACATTCTTTTTATTTTATGTTCTTTCCATTTTCAGAAACTTGTACATTAGAGGCTGTTATGAATTATTTTTTTTAGTGGTTGTAAACTAAATTAGAATTTTTAAAACAAAGTAAAAGTTTTTTAGAACTAAAAGTTTTAATTTTTTTTATTAAAGCGTTAGCAATCATCTATCTGATAGAATAGTATTTGTTTAAATTATTATACTTCATTTTGTAATTCTTTTAATTCTAATTCATAAAATATTAATACATTACCCTTCCTTGCTTGGAAATTTCTTAGTAGTTGGAGTGTCTGCCTTTATTTTTTTGCTATCTTATGCCTCTATCTTATTTTGCCTCCGTATCTTTCTTAGTTATTCTTATTTTTATTATGAGTATGTTATTTAAAGAGTAATGTATTTTATGTTCATTGCAGTGTGCATAGCTTCAGGATCTAGAGTAGCTTTGTTTAACAGGCTTCGCTCCCAGACTGTCGATATCTTCATGTTGAGAGCTTCCATGCCAGCTCTACTCAATGGGGTGCTTTCACCATTCATCTCTGTAAGTCTTAATTTCATTTTGCTCTTAATTTCATTTTTGGAGAACAAGGCATTTTACTCTAAAAATGGTTATACTAAATGGTTAAATATTTAGTAGAGTAGTTATTATTATTTACTGTAATTTTGGAATCCAATTACAAATCTTAAGAGTATGCTGTGCAGCAGGAGAAATTCTTCATTGCAAATTCTCTTTCATCTACATAGTAGGGATGAGATTTTTTCGCTTTTGTTTGTAGAATTTTAACCTTTTTTTTTAAATCGAAAGCTCAGATTCTCTAAAAGTTTAAGGTATTTTTAATAAATATTTCGCTTTTACTGGAATTTAAGTTGTTGAAATAAAATAATTATATTTATTTCCGATTTTCAAAGATAAACAGAAAATTCGATCTACACAGCTGCCAACCCTTCCGTATTTGTACTTATTTTACCTATTTTCTCTTAAATGCACAGAAAATAAGATTTTTTTGTATTTTTGCCTGCCCTGCAGATAGCTGGTATTTGCTTTATTCAGACGTCGCTGCTTCCTGTTTGCTGGCCCGAAGGCAAACAAAATAATAAAAAAAATATCGGTTTATTTGCAGTGAAAATATTTATTTGCTTATTCAATTAATCTTGTAAATTTTTATTTATTATGGCTTAGAAAGTACAATACAAACAAGCCTTTAGAAATCCCAAGTCCAGAATCTACTAATATTTTGATTCTTTTTCACGTGATTTTAATATCAAACATCGATTTTTGTATTTACCTGATTTAAAAGTTCTGCATTGGAACTCTTATTCATGCGATTTAAATATCGTACATTGCGATTCTTATTTATGAGATTTAAAAATCCAATAGCCCGATTTGTATTTACGCGTTTTTAAAACCCTATTTAGTGATTCGTATTCACTCAAGTTTAAAATCCGATGTTGTTATTCGATCATGCGGTTGTAATGTCAAACATCGATTTTCGTATTTATACGTGATTTTAAAATTGGACATTGGGATTCATATTCACGCGCTTTAAAAGTTTTGCATTGTGATTCATATTTACGGGTTTAAAAATTATTCATCATAATTCATATTTACGCGATCTAAAAATTACACACCGTGATTTGTATTTTCAGCATTATTTGTATGTGTATATATATATATATATATATATATATATATATATATATATATGTAACATAAAAAGCTTTTATTAATCTTTTTATGTTAGTTTCTTTGCTATAAAACAACTCCTACTTTATTACTAATTAATTATTCTATTTGAAATACTTTCTCACACTTTTAAAAGCCACATCCTGTTTCTAAATCTATTTTTAGCCAAAGTATGCATACATTTAAATAAAGATCTTTTTTCCCTTTTAAGCCGTGGGAATCACTCGAGCAAGTTCATTAACCAATTGTAATTTCTGAGATTTCCCTCTTTTCCCTAAATAGAGACATTTTAGGATTTTTTGCAAGATTTTCCCTACCAGAAAGACTGTTTGCTGATGGAGTAAACTTCACTTCTTCGCTCTCACTCAACTAAGAATGTTAAAATAAAAGTTACTCTGATTTAATATAAATCCTGTGTCTGTTTTCCTGCTCGGTCCGACTGCATTTATTAATCTTTTTATGTTAGTTTCTTTGCTATAAAACAACTCCTACTTTATTACTAATTAATTATTCTATTTGAAATACTTTCTCACACTTTTAAAAGCCACATCCTGTTTCTAAATCTATTTTTAGCCAAAGTATGCATACATTTAAATAAAGATCTTTTTTCCCTTTTAAGCCGTGGGAATCACTCGAGCAAGTTCATTAACCAATTGTAATTTCTGAGATTTCCCTCTTTTCCCTAAATAGAGACATTTTAGGATTTTTTGCAAGATTTTCCCTACCAGAAAGACTGTTTGCTGATGGAGTAAACTTCACTTCTTCGCTCTCACTCAACTAAGAATGTTAAAATAAAAGTTACTCTGATTTAATTAAAATCCTGTGTCTGTTTTCCTGCTCGGTCCGACTGCAACATTTTACATATATATATATATATATATATATATATATATATATATTCATTCTTAGATTTCCTCATTTTTACTCTCGTACTACTCTCATCCCAGTACATAGGTAGTTTAAAGTGTATAGGAAAGTAGTATATCTAGTGTAGTTTCAAATCTTGAGAAAATGTTTTCAAAATGCGTGCAAATAAGGACAGGACCACTTCACCATTGTGTACTTTTATGTAATCCTTCTATAATTTGTTTGCATTTTGATATTTAAAAAAAAAAAATTTTTTTTTGGAGGTTTAAAACTTCATGGTTTATGATAGGTTTACCTTAACACATTCATTCAACCACGCAACCTTTCACTATTCATTCAACCACAATCTATTTCGTCCCCCGTCGGTCCATAGTGTATGAAAGCGCCGATCATTGGTAACCGTTAAACATTGCATCATTGGTAATAGTTAAAATATTTTTTTAATTCTCTATTTCATCTAATCTTCAAATTTCAATCATGCATTTGTTTCAAAATGGTTTTGATGCATTCAAAGCTATGCATTATAATAAAAAATTATTTTAATAAGTTAGAGTTTCTAAAATAATGTTATAATATAATTTTAATATTAATTTAATTTTGATTAAACATTTATAAAGTTTTTTTAATCATAAATTAAAGCTCTTATAGTGTATTTGAATAAAAATTTAAAAAAATCTGATTTAAATCAAAATAATCCGATTTTTTTTTAAATCAAAAAAATCACGAACCCTGCTTTTAAAAGTAAACACTGCCATGGAGGAAAAAACATTTGACACTTTTAGTTGGGGCTGGTATGAATGGTACAGAAAATTTACTGATTTTAGTTATTGGTAAAACAAAAAATTTGTGTATTTCTAACCTTCAACCGTTTAAGAAGTTTTCCCATTTAATAAGTTATTTCTTTCCCTTGAAAAACTTTTTAAGCTGGTTCCACTGTAGTTAATTTTGCTCTTATTATTATAGGTATAGAAAGTAATATAGAAATAATTCAGGGTTTCCACTCCTCAGGGAAAATCTGTAAAGTACAGGAAATTTTTAACTTTTCTTTACAAACTGCCCCCCAGGGGCACACTCTTGTGTGACGGGCACGGCGCACCTGGGGCCCCGAGCTGGACCTGAGCATTTTTCTATTTCTCTCCTGCTACGGTCCTGTTTTGAGTTTCTGACTTTCATTATTTATTACATTGATCTAGTGAGCAAATATTTATGAGTTTTTATACTTTTGATTATGCATTATTTTTGTTGCATTAATATATATATATATGTATATTTATTAATTATGTTTCACTTCTTCATTTGTATTATATTTATTCATTAAATTTTCACTCTTGTCGTGGTTGCCAAATTGACTGGTAAAGGGCTTTTCGTCTTTGTTTCGATTTTATATCGAACTCTGATGGGAAGGAAACCACCCTCGTGTTCACCGTGCGTGGAGACCCGCGTCTCTTGAAAAGGGGATCCTGGTAGTTGAGGGGCTTCTTGGTACCCCAACACACTGCTTTGGCCCCTGCTTCAGATAAACGGGAGGTGCATAGTGATCCGTATGCATCAATCGGCTTGTCACAAACGTCATCTGATGGCTTGGGTCAAGCCCGGGGTCACTTACTGGGCACCTCGTTAAGGGTGGAGGCTGCTTCAGGGGTGACTTACGAGCGTATAGCTATTGGCCAGCATCGGTGTTAATCCCCTAAGTTGGACTCCATGGTGGGTGGTGCAGTTGATAGTGGAAGTTGATTATTTTTTTACAGATGGTGTTCAGTTCCGCACGCCGAAACAAAAGCGGAACAATTTCCTCACCTAGTTTCAATCATGCTAAATGCACAAATTACGACCCCACTGCAGCAAAATTTCTGATCTTAAGCTCTACAGAAAAGAAACCCTCGTCTATATCACCATTTTTAGTTCAAAAAGCACTTGAAGCAAATATTGGTAATCCAAAAATTGTCAAACAGATGCCATCAGGAGACTTGTTAATCGAAACAAATTCCAACAAACAAGCAGCTTCACTTTTGAAATTATCTGAACTTGGAAACGTTAAAATCTCAGTAACCCCTCACAATACTCTAAATATATCTAAAGGCGTGTTCTCTGATAAGACATTACAATCACTCCCAATTTCTGAAATAATTGAAGGTCTCTCCAGTCAAGGAGTTACAGATGCACGGCACATAACCATAAAAAAAGGTCCAGAAATAGTTACCACTCAGCACATAATCTTAACATTCAACACTTCTATACTACCTGATAATATTAAAGCAGGGTACTGAAAATGTAAAGTTCGCCCATACATTCCCAATCCTCTCCGATGCTTCAAATGTCAAAAATCGGCCATTCTATGAACAACTGCAGAGAAAAAGAGACTTGTTCTCGCTGCAGTGAAACCGGTCACACTTTCAAAACCTGTAATCAGCCAGAAAAATGTACTAACTGTCCCGAATCTCACTCTGCACATTCTCATCAATGCCCTAGATGGAAACAGGAAAAACAAATACTAAATATAAAAGTAATGCAAAACTTGTCATATTTTGAGGCCAAAAGCAAATTTTTAAGCTCACAACCTAGACTTAATGTTTCATATGCTTCAGTGGTTAAAACTCCAAAAGCAACTAAATCCATAGGTATACAGACTGACAATAGTGAATCTGTACTTCGCAATACAAAACGCACAGTATCATCCAAATGTCCAAAAGCTCTGACAACAACTCCTTCTCAGACATCCAATGCGTTAAAATCAAAATCTGCATAACCTTCTCTGCAATCCAAAATCTTAGTTCCATCAAATTCTGATCAGTTATTATCTCAAAACACTAGTAAAAACAGTCAATACCTGAAAATAATCTCACAAATGGTCAATGTTCTTCACAAAAAATTAACTCAATCCCCATTGGTATGTAAACCGAAATATATATCTAAAAGCAGACAAAATCGTTTTAATAAAAACCGGATCAGCTTTCATCAAATACAATGATTACAGACGACGAGAATTGCTCAGATGCTTCTCAAAACTCTCAAATGCAAATAGAAAAAGGGATGGAAACTCCAGAAAACATTAAAAATAAAAATGGCCGATAGACTTATATCGTGGAATTGTCGTGGGTTTTATGTTAATTTACAAGATATAAAAAATATCATTGAAAAACATAATCCCGTTTGTTTCGCACTTCAGGAAAAATTTTGAAACTTAACCACAAAGCCAATATGCAAAAATATTCGCACCTAAGAAACGACTTTTTTAATGGAAATAAGGCATGCGGAGGTGTATCCCTCTTGATTTCAAACAGTTATCCATTTTCGCCTGTTCCCTTGACAACTACCTTGCAAGCAGTAGCAGCACAAGTTACATTTCAATCAAAACTCATCACAATATGCAGTCTGTACCTTCCACCAAATCAATCAATATCGCAATCAGATCTTAACAACCTAATAGCAGAATTACCAAAACCGTTTATAATCACAGGTGATCTAAATGGGCATAGCACAACTTGGGGCAGTGATACTACAAATTCTCGTGGGATTCAAATTGATACGTTAGTAGACGACCACCAACTTTGTTTACTAAATACGGGTGAAAAAACACATTTCCACTTTCCATCTCGTACATTCCATTCCATTGATTTGACACTGTGTTCACCACGTATTTATACCCTGTTGCAATTTTTTGTTTGGAATGACCTTTATCATAGCGACCATTTTCCTCTAATCATCAATATTTTAAAACCTGGGAATACTAGTACAGTGCATTTCCCTAGACTGCTAACACATTTAGCAAATTGGTCACTTTTTCAAGAGTCACTAACATTCAATGAAGAAATTGTTGATAACGGTAATATTAAAGAAGCTGCGCAACATATTACAAGCTCTCTTATAAACGCATCTGAAAATTCCATTCCACGTACTTCAACTAAAACATTCCACGTACCCAAAACCATGGTAGAACGAAGAATGCAGACAAACTCATAAAGCACAAAGACGAGCCTGGAGAATATTCCGTCGATACCCAACTGTTGAAAATTTATTTCTGTTTAAAAAACCGTGTGCACTCGCTAGGAAAACTAGAAGACAAAGCCAAAGAGAATCTTGGATTAAATATATAAGTACCATAAATAACAATAAAAAAGCAAAAGAAATTTGGGCTAAAATAAAAAAAATATCTGGTCATTACAACCCTTTACTTATTATACATCTTGAAGTAAATGGAAATAAAATAACAGAAATTTAAAAAATAGCAAATACCTTAGCCGTAAACTTTTCCCGAGCCTCTAGTACAGAAAATTATTCTCAAACTTTCCAAAAATACAAAACTCAAACTGAAAAAAATATACTTAGACCCTCTGTTGAACCTCATAATGATTACAATTCTCCTCTGACAATAACTGAATTAAAATCTGATATTAATAAATGTAAAGAAACATCTCCAGGGCCTGACAAAATTCACAATAGTATGCTTAAGCACCTCTCTGATACCCATTTGGAAATAATTTTAAAACTGTTTAATAGAGTTTGGTTGAATAGACAATTCCCATCAATATGGAGAAAATCATATATAGTTGCCATTCCTAAACCAGGTAAAGACCCTATACATCCTACTAAGTACCGACCAATCGCTCTTACAAGTTGTCTTTGCAAACTCCTAGAGAGAATAATAAACTCAAGGTTAATATATTTATTGGAATCTCGTTGTATTTTATCTAAGAGACAAAGCGGATTTCGCAAGTGTAATTCAACTATTGACAATCTAATGCTTTTAGAGATTGATATACGTGAAGCGTTTTTAAAAAGGCAACATCTTGTGACGATATTTTTTGATATTGAGAAAGCGTATGATCGAACGTGGAGATACAGCATTTTAAGGGACCTTTTACATTATGACATTAATGGAAATATGTTTTATTTTATTCAAAACTTTTGAACAGACAGGACATTTCAAGTTAGAATGAATAACACTTTATCTGAAACTTTTAATCAAGAGGAAGGTGTTCCTCAAGGTAGTGTCATTAGTGTAACCTTATTTCTTATAAAAATAAACGATATTTTAACCATATTACCATCTACAGTGGATGGCAGGTTATTCGTTGATGATCCGCGGATCTCCTGTAAAGCATCTCATATGCACACTATCAAAAGACAATTGCAGCTCGCTATTAATAAATTATCCCAATGGACTGAGTTAAATGGTTTTAATTTTTTTACAACTAAGACAACGAGTATACACTTCTGTCGACAACGAGCTCCACCCCGATCCTGAACTGTATCTCAAAAGCTTCCGCATTCCCGTTTTAAGCGAAACAAAATTTCTTGGTTTGATCTTAGACTCTAAACTCACTTTTGCATCTCATATTAAGCACTTAAGAAAAACCTGTGGACTTAAAATTAAATTTACTTAAAGTTTTGACAAACACCTCTTGGGGTGCAGATACAGATGCCATGCTCAAAATTTATGGGTGTATCATTCGATCTAAACTCGACTATGGTTGCGTTGTCTACGGATCAGCTAGAAAATCTGTTCTTAAATATCTTGACACCATCCATAATTCCGGCATACGTATAGCAACAGGAGCATTTCGCACATCACCCATAAAAAGTTTAAATGTTTCATATCATGAACCAACTCTTGCTGAACGACGCAATGAGTTAACATTGAGATACTATTTTCATGTCAAAAGCCATCATATACATTCCATGTTTTCAAATGTTACAACTCCGTTTTATGAAAGATTATTTAGTAACAGACCCTCTGCAATACCGACTTTTGGTTTGAGAGTAAGAAAGATTTTATCTGACCTAAACCTAGAAAACTTTAATATTTTACCTGCGAGCGAATTAAGACCTCCTTGGGACGTCATTTCTCTTCCAACTATTGATATTTTTAACAATCTGACAAAAGCACAAACTGCTGCTGACATTTACTTACAGCTTTTTAATTCACACGGAGAACAATATAGTGATTTTAATTCCATTTTTACAGATGCGGTTAATGCGGGCAAATGCGGTTTAGTTCTATTAAAAAGTCCTCCATGAAGACAAATTTCTCTCACTACTTGATCCAGAAGTTCCCTTGTCTTTCGGATGGGGTTTAAAATTACAAGGCTACAGAGTTGAACATTAGTTGGCGTAAACCCACGAAATTGGGTCGGCAGTTCAACGACGGTTATAAAAAGGAAAAAATATTATAAAATAATAAGTGCAGTAGTAATGTACCAAAAAATAATAAAGTGATTGCATTTCCTTTCATTAATATTTAATTTCTCATAATAATTTCATTATTAATTATGGTGAGCTTTAGCATAATATAAAAATATTTTTGTTAATTGCGATTTGATTGCCCCTTTACTACCACTTTGGAAATTATCCTTGCAGAGAAAAAAAATTCGCAGTTATATTGTTATTCTTTTTTTTTTTTTTTTTTACTTAGATTTGTTACAATTTTTTATTAATGATATTTGTTTTTAGGGAATCGATTATTTTGTACCAATTCGTCTGGCACCACCCGAAGAAATCCTTGGAGCAGATTTTGTTGAACACGACGTCCGCCACGAAGGTTATAACTAGGAAGTGATGATGACAGAATTGGAAAACCTGGGATTGAAACTCCGACATCCTCGAATCCACCCAGGAGTCAGTGGGATGATCATCTAATCCTACAGTACATTGAAAAAGTTCTCAACAAAAGTGACACCTCAACAGTGGACCACCCTTTGCCTGACATAACATCTTCCTATCTCGACTGGAGAACATTTCCTTATAAGGAGCGATCGGATGGATGCTATTTATCTTCAATTATTATCTATTTGCCATAAAAGAAATACTTGAATTTTACGAGAAAGGATAACAGACCTTATTATTTTCAATGATATTAGAAATATGTGAGTTCTTGAAAAGATTCAGAGGTGAGCCACGGAAAACTGGCAAATATGTAGTGGATATAGTAGTTTTTTTCAACCGGTCAAGTGCGTATAACGAGAATACACGTCGTATAGACGTTTAAAATAAAAAATTACCATGGAGTAGTATCAAAACTCGGCATTTCAATAAAACACAACTAAAAAATTATTGGGTGATGTGTTTCCTTTTAATTACTCGTTTAACTGCTACGTATTATATATGACGTGTGGGGGGGGGGTCGTGACCGGAAGTTAATAACATATGTGGTAAATACTAGCTACTTGCTCTAGGACAGGGGTGGCGAACCTTTATGCACCAACGTGCCATTTTTCAAAAAATTGTTTAATGAGGTCATAGACGTGCCGTCAAATAATTTTGACTTGAGTGATTGTTGGGAAAATAATAATACTAAATACTATCAACTCAAAACTCTTTATTTACTATGAAAAAAACACATTTTGCAATGTCTCAGTTTTACGCGTAATTCAACTTAAAGTAACATCAGTGTGACATTTGTTGTTGCAGATTAGATGACAAATAACTTATATTATTAGGTTGTAAGATGTTAGTTTAAGCAGGACTATTATTTTTTTTTTTGCTCGTTATTTATTGTTAGCTTGTTTTTTATGGTTATTAATTGTTTTTTATTGGCATTAATTATTAATTTTTTTAATTTGTTTTTGTGAATTTTAATTAAATTTTTAATATTCTTCATAGTGAAATTTGTGATCGGTTGCGGGCCCAGAATATTGTGTAGCGTGCCATTGGTTCGCCATCCCTGCTCTAGGAGACTGAGTCCTAGACACACTCTGGTATTAAAATTAAAAATCCCAAGCTTTCGATCTCAAAAGTTCTCATTCAGAGATGAAAGATCGTCAGAAAAGGAGTTGTAGCATAACCATTTAATTTATAGCTCGTGAGTTGTGTAAGAAGTGCTTAGAATTTTTAATTATTATCTCTAAATATACTTAGACTTGGTTAGAGTGCTCAGATCTCTCTATCTCCCATAGCTGCCTAGTGTACAGATTTTATCGGAACGGTTCCGATTTGTATGCCTTGTTCCGATAATACGATTTTGGGTCAAAATATTCCGATTTTTCATCATAGCGTCATTTTTCTTTTACTCTATAAAGCGATCAAGTCGCGTTATCACTTAGCTCCGCCTCTAGCTCCATTCGTATATTTGATGACATATGTACGGGTCGCTTCACAGACACCAAGAGGAAATTTTAGCTTCCTGACTCCTTGTCTTTTACTTGCAACCGTACCGGTGTTGAATGTTTACTCGGAACGCATCTCTTCGATTTGAGTTTAGCTTTGAATGTTTTTCCACGTGGTAATTTGAAAAAATGTCAAAAATTCGGCGAAGTCATTGTTTTCGCGACAATTATAGTGAAGAATTTGATTTCATGAAAAAATCAAGAAAGGGGACATCGTACGCGTTATGTATTGCTTGCAATACAGACATTAGTATAGCACATGGCGGAAAGTGTGATATCATTTCACACAGGAAAACAGCCAAGCATGCTACCGCGTATACAAATATGAAAAAGTCTGCAAAAATTTCCGATTTTGTGTCGTCCACTATTGATCTACAATCAATTAGAAGCGAACTATTGTTCACAGGATTTCTCCTTAAACACAATATTCCGTTAGCTGCTGCGGACCATGCATCAAAGTTGTTTTGTGCGATGTTTCCAAATTCTTTGGAGGTAAAAAAAATACTCATGCGGGAGAACGAAAACTAGTTATTTGGTTCTAGAAATTGCAAATAACACTTCCGAGCAAATTATGAAAAAGCTGAAGACTAATGTGCTGAACATAGCGACAGATGGGAGCAATGACTCGTTGGACAATCAAATGTATCCAATTGTGGTCACATTTTTCGATGACGTGTTGGAGTTATTGAGCTGCACTCTTATATCTTTGCCAGTTTTAAATGATTCAAGTACAGGTCAAAATATTGCCAATCTAATTTGTGCCTTTTTTTCTGAACACAGCATACCATGGGAAAATTGTTTATCGTTTTCCTGTGATAATGCCAGGAATATGATGAGGAAAAACAAAGGAGTTGGTGCATATCTCATGGAAAATCATTCTAATCTGTTAGCTTTTGGCTGCCTTTGTCATCTGATCAACCTGGGGGGTGAAAAAGGAGCAAAGACTTTGCCCATTTTATTTGATGACCTACTTATAGATATTTATTATTATTTTCTTAGAAGTGGGAAACGAAAATTAGAATTTAAAAAAATTCAAATGTTTGACAAAGAAGGTGGTAAAAAAAATTCTAAAACATTGTGCGACAAGATGGTTATCCCTTGGTAAATGTATCACTCGCTTACTTGAACAATGGAGAAGTCTTCTCTTATATTTCAAAGAAGTGTGTTCTGAGAGCAAAGTAACTACAGATTTCTCACCAAAAATCTCGGCGTATGTAATACCAAAATTACAGAAGCAACAAACAAATGAAGATGTTCAAACAGAAGGTGAGGGGTCTAAAATAAAAAATACTAAGCGCAAGGTTTCCGATACTGCCCCAGTCTGTTCAAAAAAGATGAAATCTAAACAGAAAATGAAGTCAAATGATGGGTTTAAGCAAGGTTTAAAAACAAAAGTTTCTCAGGAGAACTTGAAGAAATTTTTAGGTAGAGATGAAAGAATTTTTCTCGTCCTTAGTTCTAATTTGCATCATTCTTTAGCTTTCTTTCTAAAAAATGTCATTATCGTTTTTGAAAAATTCAACATATTGTTTCAATATGAAGAACCTCAAGTTCACAAAACAAAATGTGAACTTGCAAATTTTTTCACTGAATTATTAAGTAGATTTGTAAAGGTAAGTGTTATTAGCAGTTCAAACTCTGTATTTGATGTTAGGTATAACATATTTGAGAACCAAAAAAACGATGATGAGTAAGTTGTTGGCTCTGAATGCAAGGACTCCATTAAAGAACTCTCTAACAAAGAAAGAGCTGAAGAGTTTTTTTCTCATGTGAGAAAATACTTCTGTGCATCTTGTGATTATATAATTGCTAATTTCCCTCATAATTTGTCATTATTAGAACATGCTGAAATGTCTAAGAAAACTGAGAAGACATCTGTGAAATATTTTATTGACTTATATCCCTCTATGCTACTTAAAGAAAATTATGAATCGTATTTTGATGCAGTTGATACTCTCGAATCAGAGTTTCTGTCCTATCAGCTTGAAAAATGTCCTGAATCTACTATAAATAATGAAAGAGCTGATAAGCAGTGGGCAGAACTCTCTAAAGAGAAAGGTCCTCCAGGAAAACCAAAATATGCGAGATTATCACGGGTGATGTTAGGAATTTTAACATTTCCTCACAGTAATGCAGCCTGTGAAAGACTTTTTAGTCTAGTGCGAAAAAAATAAGACTGAGTTTAGGGGTAGCATGAATGCGTCTACTTTGCAGGCAATTTTGATTGCCAAGTCCCAAATGATTCAGCCTTGCTAAAGACAAGTGTTTGATGAAAAGTTTTTAAAATCAGCCAAATCTGCTACAACTGTAGTACTTAACAAGAATAATTGATTATTTTTTTATATGTGTTGATTGTCACATATTGTAGTATGATATACTACATATTAAGTAAAATCAATTGTTAATTCTAATTTAATTATCTAATCATCTTAATTTATTTAATCATCATCATTCATCTAATTTAATAATCATTTGTTAATTGTTAATTTGTTAATAATGTATTAAACGCTTAAATAATTGTAACTGTTAAATTTGTGATAAACTTTTAATTGTATGCTTTTTTAATTTCTTCCTTTTACACTTGTAATTAATGTTATTTATTTATCAGTATTCAATAATTCTTTGCAATATATTTCATGTAATATTTAAGTTTTACGCCTCAATTTGTTTTGTAACCTTGGGAAAGTAATCTTTCTCTGTATTTATATTCTTCCTTTAAAAGAAGATTCCTCCTTTTGTTACTTGCTGACAGCAAAATGTATGTCCAGTCAGCAAACCCCTATTGTTGGAGGGAGAAGGAATTGGCACCAAGTCACCTTTCCCACGTTTCGGCTTGCATCAAATGCAAAGCGCCCCTTTTGATCTTATGATGGCGCCAAGAATGTTCCAGAACATTCCACAAAATTCTTTACCAGGTGTGTCACCACTTTAGACAACCCCGCTTCATGTTTGGCATGGAGCTTAACAATTAATTTCGCCAGTTGGCCAATATTTGCAGCTCTGTGATTTGCCCCTCTGATCCTTCTCCAGCCAACCGAATGGTTATTCGCAAAAGTTTAATTTTTTTGGCGAGAGTTTTCTCCCCTATCTTCATAACGAAGAAATAGTCAGTAGCTGCTTTGTTTTCAATATCGCTGTATGTTTTTCTCTGTATTCGGCTGAAGCCGATTTATTTTTTGTTGGCATGTTTGCTAACATGTCCAGTTTTTTTATAATGCCTTCAATTGTGAAATAAAAGTTACTTTGCATCTTAGAGAATGTATCTGGTGAGTAATTTTACAGTATAAGTTGTTTTCTCTTCCTTTTTTTTTTCCAGCATGCTCCTTTGTTGCGCTTACCTTAATATTTGCACCCACTTCCACTGTATACCATTTTTACCTTTTCGGCCTTTACATAATTAGTATCTAAATTTTATTTAATCTTAATTTGACTTAATGTTAGTCACCCCCCTTCTTGATTTAGCCACACCACATAATATTTGGTGCCGCGTTTGCAACAGTTGACATGCTGAAAACTCAATGATGCACCTCTTTTTATTCGATCATTGTACTTATGCTTATTGTATATTTATTTTAAATGTTTTTATTTGAGATGCATCATTGGTGAAAAGGAAATTTTTGAATAGTTTAGATTATGTCTCCATTTTTTTTATGTTTTAAGTGTGCACTTTTATGATGGTGTTTTTTTATTTCATGTTTTTCATAAATTTATTTAGGGGTAGATAATTAAAATTTTTTTATCTAAGCATTTTTTTAAAATTTTTGGTATTTGAATATTTTAATTATGCCAAGGACTAGGCAAGCAGACCCTCAGAGTGAGGATATTCCAACTTCAAGAGAATATCACTTTAATATTGACCCATTTTATGGGGATCCCAGTACTTTAAACTGGTTTTTGTCCCAAGTAAGGGAACTTAAGGCACTTAACAAATGGAATAATCAGGCAGCCCTTATTTTCCTTAAGTCCAAGTTAAAGGGTGCTGCACTTACCTTTTTTGCAACTTCTCCTAGTTGCCTAGGCCTCAATTCTTTTGAGGAAGCAGTCAAAATCCTTCAAAATTTCTTTTGTGCAACAAAAAATGAGGCCTCAGCTATTGCTGAATTTAATGATCTAAACATGTTTCATAATGAAACGATAAGAAATTTTGCCCATAGACTTGAGTCAGCAGCCCATCAGGCATATGCTTTTATTAATGATGCAGCTGCATTAAATAAAATTAAGTCAATTCAATTCTTAAATGCTATATCTCCTAGCATAAAGACTCAACTAGCCTTTGAGGATCCTTCAGATTTCATGGCAATTGTAAATAAGGCAGAAATAATATCTTCCTGCTCTGCACCACATACAAATGCTGCAGTTAATTTTGTTAATAATACCCAAAATATGGACCAATGCTCTGAAATCGAAATGCTGAAGGATCAAATTAAACAATTGACCACTATTGTTCAAGAGGCAGTAAATTTATGTCCTCTATGTAAATCTCCTGACCATTGTCTTAAAAATTGCCCTCAATTCACAACATCAACATCTAATGTGAGAACCCAAAATAACAATGCTAGACAACGAGTTGTATGTCATTTTTGTGGGAGAAATGGACATATTATGGCTCGATGTTACCAATATTTGAACTTGCAGGGTTCTAGGCAAAATCCTAATAGAAATACTGGTTCAAATAATAACCGAAGACCACAAAATCAAGGTCGTCCCAATTTAAACTAGTGTCGGGACCACATTGTAGGCAAACTGTGGTCCCTTTTCAAGCTAAACGAACCCCTGTTTCTGATCAGTCTGATCAACCTTCTGAGTATTTAAATCACACTATGGGTGATGGTAAAACAAAAATATCTGAATTCTTAAATCCAATGTCTAATGAGACAACCTTGTTTAATTTTTTTAGTGAAAACAAATGTAATTTACCACTTATTGATATAATGTTTGGTGATAAAAAGTTCACATTTTTAATTGATTCTGGTGCTTCTATTTCATTAATGCCTAAAGATATTTTTGACCAAATTAAATTAGTAACTAAAGTTAAATATTTATCTAGAAACGTAAAAATTTCTACACTAAACTCTGAACTTAATTTTTTATCGTGTGCTCAAATTTCTTTTAAAATCAGTAACAGTCAGTTTAAACATCATTTTTTTGTATCTAAATTTAATACTTCTCATTTTCAAGGTATCATTGGATATGATATAATATCCAAATATAACATAACTATAGATTCTAAGAATAATGAATTGATTTTTGACTCTTTTAAATTACCTTTTGCTTTACCTTTGTCTGAACACAAAAATGTTCAAAATGTAATATCACATGTTCATTTAACTAATAAGGTTGTTATTGATCCTAATGAAAGTGTTTTCATCAATGTCTCTACTGATAATGACAAATTTTTAAATAATGACATTTTGTTTACTCCCCTTATTAATCATAATGATTTATTGATGCATCCAAGTGTTCATAATTTAACCCAAAATTCATTTCATGTATTAATATATAACAAAAGTGCATCACCAATTCATTTAAATAAGTCTTGCAAAATTGGATCAATTTCTAGTGATTTTGATGTTAAAAATAATCTTGATAACCAAAATGTCAATAATGAGTATGTAAATTTAATTCAAGCTTCACCTGAAATGCTTGAAAGACGAAAATTAGAGTTGTCTATTAATGATTTTTACCTTGATAATTTAAATGAATCTCAAAAACATGTTATTGCTGATATTTTATTAAATAATTATGCTTGTTTTTCAAAATCTGTTGCCACACTTGGCTGTACCGATTTAGTCGAACCCAGTATTAAGTTAAAATCCAATAACCCTATTAAAACCTTACCTTATGATATACCACAAGCCTTACAGGATATTGTAAAAAATGAACTCACTGAGTTAATGAATGCTAATATTATTGAAAGAAATGTTTCTAGCTGGGCTTCGCCCATGGTTTTAGTAAAGAAAAAAGATACTGATTCTTCTAATCAAAACAAATATAGACTTGCTTTAGACTTTAGGTTACTTAATTCCATAATAGAAAATTCAACGTACCCTCTTCCCAAGATTTCGACTCTAATTAACAATATTTCTCAGTTTCAATATTATTCAAAAGTAGATTTTAAAAGTGCTTATAATCAAATAATGGTCCCTGATGAACTTCAGGAGGTGTTAACATTTACTACACCCTTTGGTACATATTCTAACAAACGACTACCTTTTGGTCTCAAAACTAGTGCCAGTACCTTTCAAGCTTTCGTTGACAAAATTATTGATGAGTTAAAAGCACATGGAATTGAGCATATTTATGCCTACCAAGATGATTTTATCATCTGTGCCAATGAATTTGATGACATGATGGTTAAAGTTAAAGCTGTGTTAAACATTTTAAGTAAATATAATGTAACTCTTACTCCCTCTAAATGTAGATTTTTTGAACAAGAAATAGATTATTTAGGTTTTCGTATTGCCAAAAACATAATTTCACCTGTTGAATTTAATATTGCTAAAATCACTAATTTTGCTGCTCCAAAAACAGTAAAACAAGTTAAACGATTTCTAGGTTTATGCGGATTTTATCGCTCATTGATACCCAACTTTGCAGAATTAACTGGTGTTTTAACTGATCTTACGAAGAAGAATATTTCATTTAAATGGACCCAACAGCATCAAGATGCATTTAAATCCTTACAGGATATTTTTTTTAACAAGCCGTTTGTCAAATTACCTGACTTTTCTAAGAAATTCTTTTTAAACACTGATGCAAGTAAAATGGCAGTTTCTGCTGTGTTATTACAAGAATATGAGGATGGTTTTCATCCAGTAGGTTATTTTAGCAAATCATTAAATAAGGGTGAGAAAAATTATCCTGCTATAAAGTTGGAGTTGCTCGCCATTGTTAAGGGTATAACAGCATTCAAGTACTATTTATACAACAAATCATTCACAGTTCTATCTGATTCGAAACCCCTTAAATACTACAAAAAATCTACTTCACCTGCTGACATTATAACGCGTTGGCTTCTTTTATTAAGTGAGTACACTTTTGATTTTAAATATGTACCTGGTTCTTGTAATGTTCTAGCTGACTATTTTAGTCGATGCCAAAATCCTGATTTAAGAGAAGACTGTAATTTTAATGATTTTGATAATACTGAATCCCTAATTGTACCTTTTTCTGATCCTAAAAATAATGAGTTAGTATGTGTTACTCAAACTGACCCTAAATTTGAAATATCTAATGAAATCTTTAAGGACAATCAAACCAAAGATCAAGAACTTAATGATATCATTACTAAATTAAATGATAGTAACTTAAACACTAAAATTATTGATAAATATTTTATTTCCCCTGATACTAAGCTACTCATGTTTCATAAAGAATATAATAAGAATGATTATGCTGATTTAATAGTTGTGCCCAAGTCTCTCAGACCTAAGGTTTTGAAAATTACTCATGTATCTCATACAGGTGTCAAGAAAACTTTTGAGTTATTGTCAAAAAGATTTTATTGGAAAGGCTACTATGCTGACACGTTAAACTATGTGTTATCTTGTGATGCATGTATTCGCATCAAACATTATTCTGTCAAACCAGCCCCCTTAAAAAATGTGTACCTACCTACTCGCCCTGGGGATTTTATTAGTATTGATATTGTTGGACCTATTAAAGATACTGGGCATGTGTTAACTGTTATTGATCACTTCAGTAAGTTTACTGTATTATATCACTTAAGGAACTTAACTGCTAATACTATGGTCCAACATTTGTTAAATTATATGTCATTGTTTGGTAGAGTTACCATGATTTTAAGTGATCTTGGAACTCAATTTAATTGTGAAGTGTTTCATACTATAAATTCTGAACTAGGTATTAAGGTAATACATACCACTTCAGGGCACCCTCAACTGAACTCAGTTTCAGAAAGAATAAACACTTCCTTAAAATCCTCATTGATTGCCTTGCGAGAACAAGGAATTTCTATTCAATCTGCCCTCTTAATTCACCAACAAATCTATAATAGTGCTATTCATCCTGCCACAGGATATAGCCCTAACATGCTTCATTTTGGTCGTGAAATGAGTATTTTCTTTGACACATACCAAAATTCTAACAATAAACTTATAAGTTTAGACCAAGCTTCTTATGTTTCTCAGGTTTTAAATGATCTACATAATTATTATAGTAATGCTTATACTTCTTTAAGGCAGAATCAGACTGATCAAAACAGTAAGTTTGAAAGGAAAGCTAAACTTCGTAAATTCGAAGTAAATGATATTGTATATTTGAAATCCAAAGATTCTTTTAATCCCAAATTCAATGGTCCATACACCATCATTACAAAACATAATGATGTTAATTTTAGTATCCAATTTTTATCTAATCCTAATGCTCCTGTGTTTAAAATTCATGCAAACCGTCTAAGGTTAGCCCCACATAGAAAAACATCTCTGTGTGCTACCAGTAATAAATTACCTCAACAAAATACTAGATATTTTCTTCGTTCACATGTTTAATTCAAATAACTGTTTGTGTGATTTTGCTAATGTTTTGCTTGCTAACCCCCATAAAATTTTGGGATGTCTCTGCTACGCTGGCGTACATGTGACATCTTATCAGGCCTGACAAGATTTTTTTTGGGGAATGTTGTGATCGAAACGTTTGTTTCAGAATCATTAATTAATTAATCACTTTCTTGTTTAATTTTTTATCAACTCAGCGCAATACTTTTTACCTATTTTCTTAGTTTGTTCTCACTCAACTATTCATGTAAACATTTTGTGACTTAAGTGACTTAAATTATTACTTTGGTTTTTTTCGAATACAATTAGGTTTTCCTTGTTTATTTTGGAATGTGGTACTATACAAATAACCTTTAATGCAATTTTAATACTGCATTTAATTTTAAGTAATGGGTTTATCCCAATCTTCTATGTGTCATTTTTATATGCATTTTCATGCAACCTTTTTTGGAGACATGTTCTAAACCTTGTTGGTCTAACACAAAGTCTAAATTTTTTATTGTACATTATTCTCATTTTTTGTTTATACTTACTTGTGTATAAGTATTGTTTTTATGCATATATCTTTGTTTGAGCTAATATAAATTGTTTTCAATATTTGTATGAACATATGAGTCAGAACTTACTACAACAACACAAACTGTACTGCTCGGCTCTGTCTTCTGGTGCTACCTTGAACTGTCTTCATCCCTGATGTCTGTACCCCTCATCTGGACTTTTGCTAGTTGTCGTTGCCAGACTTTATCTGAAAGTGGTCAGTGTATCTGCTACCTTGTACTGTCTTCATCCCTGATGTTGCTATCCCTCATCTGGGCTTCTGCCAGTTGTCCTTGCCAGACCTTATCTGGAAGTGGTCAGTGTATCTGCTACCTCGAACTGTCTTCGTCCCTGATGTCTATATCCCGTATCTGGAGATGTCTGATGTGTGTATTGTCTACTATCGGCTCCTGAGGCATGATCCTGCCGTCTTATACTGAGGTAATCTTGGCCTCTTATTTAATGACAATGTTTCTTCGTTCACATAGTCTCATATCGTGCTCCTACTGGTTTCATTGAACTGTGTGGTTTCGTCAAATTAGTGGCAACTCAATGTCGGTGTTTCATAGTTCACCGTGCATTATATATTATGTCCTTCTGGATTCACTGAACTGTGTTATTTCGTCAAATTAATGGCAGCTAAGTGGTTGGATGTGTTGTTTGAGATCAAGGTGCACAGCTACAAGAGCAGTACATATTTTTATCTGTCTTACTTGATTAGTTCTTCTTGACATGGACTCTCTCCCGAATTGTGACTTTTCACGAATTTCATTCTCAAGCACTAATACTTTTGCTTTTCAGATGAATTTTGTAAACCTTTTTCCTTTTTTTGTGTATATATTTTTTTTTAGACTTTGTGTTGCCATTATTCATTGAAAACAACTTAACATCTCACCAAGTTTTTTTTTTTCAGTGTAGTGTATTTGTGTGTTGTCAATTATGTATTTATTCAAGTTTTTATTTTTGTTGGATGCAAATTTTTACCTTTTCCCAGCTTCTGATTTTTGTCTTCCCATTATTGCATTGGATATATTAATTGTTTTGGCATTTGTTTATTTTCAGATCCTGCTGTCCTGAATTTAGTTTTTGTACAAAAAGGCTTCACCTTTTTTTCTGTCTCTGGGGGGAATATATGTAGTATGATATACTACATATTAAGTAAAATCAATTGTTAATTCTAATTTAATTATCTAATCATCTTAATTTATTTAATCATCATCATTCATCTAATTTAATAATCATTTGTTAATTGTTAATTTGTTAATAATGTATTAAACGCTTAAATAATTGTAACTGTTAAATTTGTGATAAACTTTTAATTGTATGCTTTTTTAATTTCTTCCTTTTACACTTGTAATTAATGTTATTTATTTATCAGTATTCAATAATTCTTTGCAATATATTTCATGTAATATTTAAGTTTTACGCCTCAATTTGTTTTGTAACCTTGGGAAAGTAATCTTTCTCTGTATTTATATTCTTCCTTTAAAAGAAGATTCCTCCTTTTGTTACTTGCTGACAGCAAAATGTATGTCCAGTCAGCAAACCCCTATTGTTGGAGGGAGAAGGAATTGGCACCAAGTCACCTTTCCCACGTTTCGGCTTGCATCAAATGCAAAGCGCCCCTTTTGATCTTATGATGGCGCCAAGAATGTTCCAGAACATTCCACAAAATTCTTTACCAGGTGTGTCACCACTTTAGACAACCCCGCTTCATGTTTGGCATGGAGCTTAACAATTAATTTCGCCAGTTGGCCAATATTTGCAGCTCTGTGATTTGCCCCTCTGATCCTTCTCCAGCCAACCGAATGGTTATTCGCAAAAGTTTAATTTTTTTGGCGAGAGTTTTCTCCCCTATCTTCATAACGAAGAAATAGTCAGTAGCTGCTTTGTTTTCAATATCGCTGTATGTTTTTCTCTGTATTCGGCTGAAGCCGATTTATTTTTTGTTGGCATGTTTGCTAACATGTCCAGTTTTTTTTTAATGCCTTCAATTGTGAAATAAAAGTTACTTTGCATCTTAGAGAATGTATCTGGTGAGTAATTTTACAGTATAAGTTGTTTTCTCTTCCTTTTTTTTTTTCAGCATGCTCCTTTGTTGCGCTTACCTTAATATTTGCACCCACTTCCACTGTATACCATTTTTACCTTTTCGGCCTTTACATAATTAGTATCTAAATTTTATTTAATCTTAATTTGACTTAATGTTAGTCACCCCCCTTCTTGATTTAGCCACACCACACATATGTTTGAGTAATAATAAAATATTTTGTTTTTAAATATGTTTTAAATTACTAAAATCAGCTATCCTCCTGTTTAATTAGTTTGTTGAATAAGAATAATCAGAAATCTTGTCTGTTGATTTGTATTATAATCAATAATAATTGTTACATTAAATCTTATACAGTTACAATTATACAAACATTTAGTGTAAACTTTAATGTCGCGACCGTGTGACGCGTTCCTATTTTTTTCCCTGGCAGGTATGGTGTATGTGTGTGTGTGTGTGTGTGTGTGTGTGACCGAAATCAAGAGGAATGTCGACTTTCACCAGGTGAATGTCCGAAATATTTGTTACATCCGATTTTATATTTATTTTTTCTTTGATATTATTATATTTATTCGATATTTAAATATCAGCTTTCGGCATACCGGTTAAATGCATACTAAGTAGTTGCTTGTGACCTTAAAAAACATTGATGTAGGGCATAACGGGCAAATGTATAACGGACAGAGGCACTGAATTTTAAAAATTATTGATGTAGGGCATACCAGGCAGTCGCACTTAATTAGATCTCGTATGTATTTCGGACTTTCCCAAAGCGACTATGTGATTGTCAACAACCACCAACTTTGATCATTGACAGTAATATATATATGAGTTGCTGATTGATTTTATTCCGCAACCAGCAGAGGATTTCAAATTTCGAGCTCAGCTGATTAACTTACATTTCAATTTAGTCCTTTTAGAAGGTTGCCTTACACACGTCACATATTTTTTTAGACAATTATTTTGATCCATATACATGGCAAGAAATTGATTACAATTGAACAGGGTTGCAGGTATTGAAATGTTTTTAAGGTTTTAAAAACACAGATAAAAATATCCATGTTTTAAGTTCTATTATCTAAATAAAGTTTACAATTAATATGGTTCATAATTGATCCATAAGGAGTGCAAGATCTGTAGTTCAATGCATTTAGAGAATAAAATGTATAGATGCAAAGGCTTTCAGGAACGTGACGTAGATGTTACATAGCTTATTGTTGTTAGATTTAGTAATGATTTGTCAAACAAATGTTAAAATATGTAATATTTGTTTTTTATACGCAAAAAATAAATTCTTAAAACCATCGCATTATCAAGGCTGTAATGTTTTAAGTCAAGGCTATAGTGTTTATAATGTTAAGGAATATAATATCATTGATTAATAAGGATTAAAAAGCATATATATTACCGCGGCTAGGAAAGTGACGCAAGTCAAATAACAACAATTTTGAGGATTTGTCAATAAAAATATGTATGAAGTGTCCCATCAAGCTCAAAAGGTGTCTCATCTCTAGATTGTGTGTGCTCAATATTGTTCTCTTTTAGAAAAAGTTTTATGGTAATCATTAAGTTGATTTTTCTCGAATGCTGTTTTTTGATTTGTGTCACTTTTTTTGGCTGGTTGCAACATGTTTATAAAACAGGAAAGAGAGAGTAAAACTATGTTGTGTCTACTCGAATAATCTTTATCGAAATGATTTACATAATATTTGCATAGTCTTCTTAAATTTTAAGAATATACAGTGCTTCTAGTGTTCAACCAAATACATGCAATTCGTAATAAACCAATTATCAGAATAAGTGAGAATATCTTTTCACCGAAAATATGCAAGTTGTAATAAACCAATTATGAAAATAAGTGAGAATATTATATCGCCGAAAATATGCAACTCGTAATAAACCAAACATGAAAACAAATGGGAATATTTTTGGCTTTTAGTCCGAATAATTTTTACTTGACAAATGCGAAATTTCTAATGCATACCAGTGCTTACATTTCCTCAATCCAGGCATTTACAGGGCATATTTGTTGACCACTCTTTCAGGGGCACAATAGAACAGATAGTACAGAGAATGAAACAACATCCATGCCTTGCTCGGGATTCGAACCCAGAACCTTCCTGATGCAAAGCTATTTCCCTGACCCCTACACAGTCTGGTCTGCAATGTGAAATTTCTAAACATGTAAATGTAAATGCTCAACTATCACCGAAGGGCTTGGACCAGGATCAGACTTTGAGTTTGGGGCACAGGGGGTCCTTGAATTAAGGATCCCTTTGAAAGAATGAAACGACCTCTATTTTTTGGAAATATCAAAGAAGCGTTATTGATTTTGCTTAGCGACTTGATTTAGATAATTTATCAGAAATTTTAAACATTTTTTAATTAGTTAAATGCTGTCTCACCCCCCCCCCCAGCGATTTCATCCAGTCGGCAAATTCAAGTTGAGTCGACATTTTATTATTATTTTTATTTATTAATTTTTTTAGTATTAGTTGTTCAAGACGAACAAATGACGATTGTTATATTACGTTTTGAGAAGGAGATAAAAACAGCTTAAGGTGTATTTATATATTCGTAGGTCCAATCATAGTCTGAAACCTAAATTATCGACTGAACCCAGAGTCCGGAACTTATTGAATAAATTTAATTAGCAATTGTGAGCTTATTAACGAACAGAAGATTATTAATTATTTGGATAATATGTAACAAACCTAATTTCATTAATTATTTTGTGAATATAGCGAAAAATGAAATTTCTTCATTATATAGTTTTATCAATGTTAGTCAGAGCCTTTCTTATGGGTGGGCCCAAACCCAGGGTCCCCGGTAAATCAAGTCTCAATAACATTTTCTTATCCTAACTAATTTGTTTTTAAAAAAGAAGGGTTAGCAAGTGAGAGAGATGATATATTGAAAGAAAAAATTAGTTCAGCTCTCACCGACCATAATATATCGCGAAAGATACATTCTTGTAGAACAGAAAAGGTGATAAAAACAGAAAGAACTGATTGTGCTATACAGTTTAGGGAGTTATGCCAGTCAACAACAATGGAGCAATGTTTCTTCCTATTTTATGCCGCTTAATTCGTGTGAGAATAAAAACGTATCACCTCTATCAGTTTTATTTCAATTTCACGTAATAAGTTATTGTGAGTATAAATTTATTTCGCATATTTTTTGATTAATGTTGAACTGACGAACTCAAATGACATAAATACGATAGACTGATTTAGAAGTTCAACTACTACAATACGTTTTCCTTTCGAGAGTAATAATTTTAATTAGATGGCTTCACCTTTCAAAACGCGTAAAAAGTATGGCTACCTTAAACTTCTTATGCAAATAATTCCTTAAAACTTGTAGTGGCGCACGTTCATTCTACAGAATAAAATTGTCCCACAGTGGACTGATCGTTAATACACGGTTCCCGGCAGATCATCGAAGTCAAGCATCACTGGCTACGGTCAGTGTGCGGGTGGGTGACCACTTGGATCAGCCTGCTTAAGGACCGAGGGTGTGCGGTATTGGTCCTCGTTAAACTGTGCTACCGTAAAAAGCTCGACTTCGCGTGCAGGTCGTCAGGCTACCGAAGCGGGGGTGCCATCCCCTCCGCAGAGGATCAAAATTGTGATGGCATGTCTTTGTGAGGGATGTTTCCCAGACCGTCGTCAATAGCCCATTGTGCAGCTCTAGTGCGACGTAAATGAACTACGACAACCAGAATAAAATTAATAAAAAGCGAAATGGTATGACTTAAAAAAGTATGAGTCATTTTGTCAATCACGAGCATTGAATCTTGCAGGAAATTGATTTTAATAATGTGATAGAAGACTTCCGACTCTCAAAAAGTGTATAAAGTATGGCTGTCTTAAGCTGTCAGTGTAAATAGTCAGGGGCCCCGGGATGGGAAGTCTCTACGACCTCCCAGATTCTTACTATTATTCAAATATTGTCTGACTATTCGGAAAACTTACAAGATTTCATATTCTTACTTTTTTCAAGAAACATAAATGAAATTAGCTTTGGGGGGGGGGGGAAGTAGGCTTAAGTACATTTTAAGATAGCCATTTCAGAATTTTGTCATTGTCAATCACTCGTTGTGGCGGTCTTATTTCAGAATGTAAGCAAGCCAGTTTCATCCGAAATAGCGAGATACAAATTAGCGTACAGTAATAGTTTTTTGTATCATCCATAAAGTAAATTTGCAAGCACAGTATATTTCAAACTATGAACACACTAAAACAGCTGTCAGTTTAATTCGTTCCGAGAGAAAAGTTCCAAAACAAAATATTCAGTACCTAAAATGAACTACTACACAATCTCTCTTTATTCTAATACAAGCGCGGTGTTATAATGAAAGTTATAACTGAACTGTTTCAAATATTTATAATGTCCTTTATGTCAACTAGTAAAATATTTTTATTAGTCTAAAATGGTATTTTTAATGTTAGGACTAAATGGACAAGAAAAAATTTTTGAACGAAAATAATGCGTTAATTGCGTTGTTTGAAAGCTAATACCAAGAAATTGTCGAACTTATTTTTACAAAGAGAATGATGCGAAGTTTTCATATCGTTGCTTGCAATCTCCGAGATTTATGTACGGCATGACGTCACGAGGACTTTTCTGCTCAAAGAGAGGAATGAAACCAGTCCTATGTACGATTAAATGATAGCGGATTCGATTCCCAATAAAAAGATAGTGAGCGCAAGTACTGTACGTAAGAGCATACGTTAGAAAAGTATTTAAAATATAGGCTACAATTTTGATTAAATCATAGCGGATTTGCAATCAAATAGGTTTGGGTACTGTTAATAATAAAGTATGTTCGAGCATCTAACAAAGATTTGTCTAAAAAAGTGGGATCGATAAATTATTAAATAATGATAATCAAATGATGGAGAGTTCGCATACCGATGATATGAGAGTTCGAGTATTGATGGTTCAGTTCCTGATACAGGGTTCAAGTTTTGATCAATCATTTGTGGTTTTGACAACCAATGAAAATTAGCTTAGTTTTTAACTACTCCGGTCTCAATATGGGAAAGTTTCGAAAAGTGGCTAAGGTTATTGATCAAAATATACGTTTCGAGTAGTGAAAGTCGATTCGAGCAATGATCAAAATATATAAGATCAGCCGATAATAATAGAATCAATTGATATAGTCTACACGTTTACTGATTACAATTCGTTTGGCTAGAGAATTGTTCATATGGTAAGGATTTGACTTATAAATAAAATGAAATATTCATGCATTAAGAATTTTTGTTTGTCACTTTTTCCGCGTATATATTTTTTCAAGTTAACTATTATTTACGCGGAGCATTTGTATATCATTTCTTATAATAGTTTACTTACACATATCATTATAGTTTGTACTTTAACAATCACTTTACTTTTACTAGTGTTAACTAGAATTTTGTATTAGTTTTTACACACTATTATTTCTAGGTAGCTTATAATAGCATAGTAATTTACGAATAACTTATATATTTATGTGTTCCTTACGTTTAAGCGTTTATTTTTCATATGCATATCTAAGCATTAATGCGTTGCTAATACCTATTTATAGTAAATTTTCGTTTGATTTATATTCATCCATTATTTTTTTAACTTTTGACTGTCTTATGTGTTTACTTTACACATTTATTTTACATATGCATTACCTTTACGAGTTTTTTAATTAATAGTGACTTTAATTGAGACTGAAATTTTGAGTGAAAAATTTGTGTCGGCGTTTTAAACTAAGCTTTTAAATCTACTCATAAAAACTATAAGTTGAAAAAGGTGTACTTTTGTCACTAATAACCAATTTAAAAATATAAATCTAAACTTTAGCAATTTTAGTTTCAAGAATAAAATATTTGCGGTCATATGCATAACTTAACTCCATAATTTATGTGTTAGGGATAAAGGAAGAAACACACACACAATGCATTTTAATTACATACGCGAGGATAACCTGTAAAATAATAACTTTTTGTTTAAGAAAAATAACATTTGTCAGCCATAACAGTTTTGTCGTTATTGTACATGGAAGATGATCTTGCTTATTTCATCAGTCACTCAGTTCTTACTCAGATCACGTGGGTGACATGACTCTTTCAGTTACTTGAATTTCATCATGTTGATCTAACATATACAGGAACAACGCAGACGGAACTATTATGACGAGGATGGTAACAGTAAAATGCCTAACAAACAGTTTTGCGACTTGTTGGTAACGAGCATTTGTCTTTAGATCCTGCAATAAAAAGTGCACTGTTAATTTCTACCTCGTCATAACATATTCTCACAACTCTAAGTGAAACCCTCACAAGAACGCCATAGTGTGTGGTCAAGGGCCATCGTCTAATTTTTTCCCTCTATCATAATTGGGTATAATATAGCCTACGTCACAGGTTGTGTTGTTCCTACTAAATTTAACCCATGAACGGCATTTTCTGCGAGCCTAACTTCAAGCCACAAATAAACAAACGAAGTGTTCGATCGTTTAAATAGCTGCTCGCCAGATTTTATTGCATTATAAAGAAAAGTTATTGAAACTAAATACAACTAAATAAACAACAACAACTAAAACAAATAACAACAACTACTAATAACAATAACTAAATAAACAACAACTAAATTCCATTCGTTTAGCATTGCGTCATATGTTGTTCCTACTAAATCGAAGTAGTTGTGTTTTTTTCATATTATACCCAATTGAAAAAGATCTGAACTTTATTAACGAGTGTGTCAGAAAAATTCATATGAACTTTACGAAAAATAAAAGATACACACACAAAAAAAATAATAAACAAGGAATAAATTTTTTTTGGAAGATCATACGTATACGAGACTAGATTAAAAAAGGGCAAACTTTAAATTTTATCACAAAATAATAATAAAATACACAATTTTTAATTTATACAACTTTTAATTCTAAACTCTTTCTTTACCTTATGCTTTTCTTTTTATTTAAGCATTATTTTTATGCATCACATTTCTTTGTTTTTTTCTCATACTTCACTTTTTAATACGTTTTACACGTTAAATTTACTCTACGGGTTAACTTTTATGCATGACTTTTGCGCTTTACTTTTTTATGCCTTAATATTTTACTTATTATTCTTTATTTTTATTTATCTATGCTAAGTATTCTTATATGTGTAGTTATAACTTTTACGCGTTTACTTTTCCTAAATATTATTTTTCATTTTTTGTATTACCTTTCTTTCTGCCTTATTTTCTTATATTTTACTGTTTAATATTATTTTACTTTCCTATTACGAGTTTTTTTAATGCGTCGCCTTTTTATGTGTAACTTTTACGAGTATTTTTTTTTATGTAGTGTTTTTACCTTTCTTTTTATGCGTTACATTCACAATGCCTACGAGCTCATTTTAAGCTTTATTGTAAATTACGTGTTACTTTTTCGTTTACTTTTCTTATCAGTTTATTTTACGCGTTTACTTCTACTATGTGGTCATTTATTTTTCATGTGTGTTCATTTTTCGTTTGTTACTGTTTCACATTATTATAAATTATTCGTTACTTTTCTTAATGCTTTACTTTTCTCATTCGATACTTCAACGCGTTCACTTCTCTAATGCGTAAAATAATGCATTTATTTTTTTATTGCTTTTCGATCCTTTAATTTACTAACCCCATTTATTTCCTTTTTTGTATTGCATTTACATGATTTATTTCGTTGTTATATTTCACGCTTTTACTCTTTCAATCACTTACTTTTTCTTTCCTTAATCGCTACCTACAAGTTTTAAAGATTGTAAACTTGAGAACCTTGGCTAAGGGAAGATAGTCTTGGCATAGGCTTGTTGAGAAGGCCAAGGCCCATCTTGGGCTGTCGTGCCAATAAGGAGAAGAAGAAAGCGATACTTTTACACTTTATGCGTCCCATTTACGCGTTATAGACTTAATTTGTACACATTTGCATGTTTGACGAGTTACTATTTTTCAAACGTTTCTTCAAAGGGCTTTTACTTATGCATCAATTTTACACGATTACTATTAATTCTTGTGTTTGCTATTAATTTAACGAATTACTTTATGATTTAATTTTCGTTAATCTTACGTGTAATTAATTATATTACAAGCTTTTTTTTCTCCCTTTCTACGTAAATTTGCTTTTACTTTACGCACTACTAATCTCTATGCTTTAATTTAAATACTTTAACAGGTTACACACTATTTTTAAGCATTCTTTACGTGAGGCTCTTCCTTAAGCGTTTTTCTCTATTCCTTTGCATTACATTAATTTTCCTTATGAGTTACTTCACTTATGTATTACTTTTACTCATTAATTTTCGAACATGTCAATCTTACGTGTTACATGCGTTACTTTTCTTTTCTACGTAAATTTGCAAATTTAATTTCGTATACGTTGCATTTATGTTACGAGTTATATATATATATATATATATATATATATATATATATATATATATATATATATATATATATATTGGAATTTTCTTAAAACGCATTTTGCTACACTTTTTATACTTTCATTTCACGCTTTACTGTAACTTTACACACTACTTTATATTTTACTGTCAACACTTTTATATTTTACTCTTTATATTTTACCCTTTACATTTTACCCTTTACTTAACATTTTCCGCTTTATTTTAATTTTATACTTATCGCTTTACATTATTGTCTTTCGTTTCACATTTTATCTGACGCTGCAATTTATATTTCATGTTTTACTTTAACTACTTACTTTTTGCTTTATTTTCCTTTACTTTAATTCTTTACTTGACAATTTATATTTTACTTATTTTTTTAAGCTTAGTTTACGAATTTACTTCACATTCAAATTTGTTCTTTAATATGTTTCTCTTAATACTTTCAACTTTGTTAGCATATTCATTTATTTTATATTTTTCGCCTTTTTTACGCTTTTACTTTATATTTTACCATGCTCTTCAGTTTACATTTTTTACGCTACGTTTTATTTTATGCGCTTTTTCCGCACCTTACCCTTTAGTTTATACTTTATATTCTACTGACAAACATTTTTTTAGACTTAGTTTTCTTGACGATTTCACTTTAGTTTACTGATATATTTAGATATCTTCTTTACTATACACTTTTCTATTAACTACATTTTACATTTGATTGTACTTTCTGCTATATTTTCGACTTTCCACTTTACCTATTTCTTTTATTTATATTTTGGCATTTTACCACATTTTTACTTTGTGCTTCACTTCGTATTTTACGCTTTACTTTTCTTTTTTACTTCGCTAATTTCTTATTTTACGTTTTACTTGATATGTTACGCTTTAAATTATTCTATAAAATACTTTGCTTTTTATTTCATATTTTGCTTTTTACTTTATATATTAATCTTTACTTTATATTTAACAATAAATTTGGTGATATACTGCGTAATTTATATTTTACTTCATATTTCACTTTATACTTCACGTTTCACTTTACCTTATACAATAATTAACGTTTTAGTTCACACAATATTTATATTTTTTCTTTAAACTTGTCTCTTATCAAACGCTTTTCTTTCCGTTATAATATATTTTTTATTTTAATGATAATTTTCAGCTATATTTAGATTAATTGTTTTTTTTTTCCTTTCACTATTGTCTTTACACACAATTTTACTTTGTGTTTCACGCTTTGATGCTATAGTTTACTTCATTTTTAAATTGACTTAATATCTTACTCTTTACGTAACACTTTATATTTATGCTTATATTACTTTACGCTTTTACTTTAACTGATACTTAAGTTTGAGCAACTCTTATTCTCTAATATAATTTCTACTTTTTATATTACGTTTTTTTATTCAGCTTACAAACTTTCTACTTTACTAAATATTTAACTTTTTACTTTATATATTTTGCGCTTTACACTACATAATTTTTTTAAGTTTTCGCTTTGCTTAGCATTATATTTACTGCATTACTAAATAAAATTTTAATTTTAGCTTTATTTTATGCTTAACTCCGAAATAAAAACCTTTCAAAAAAGAGGTTTTAACGCAATTAAAAGGTGTCTAACCGTTCTGAACGAAAACGATTGCTTTATTGTTTCAGTTTGTGACAAATATAATGTTTAGGCTAATTTCTGAATGCATTTTGATTTAAGTATAGTAAGTGATTAATATTAATTAGTTACTATTAATATAGTGAACACGAAGATTATTAAATCCTTTGAGTGTTTATATGACTTACCTTTAAAAAACTATGATGTCACTTGGTTAGACTTATGTTTCCTAAAGATTTCGAAAGCTGAAAAAAAAAATACCACATATTGATTAAAATTACATAAATATCTTTGCAACAAGATAAAAGAGTGCATCCAAACATTACTTAAGGACATGTGAGCAAAGGAGTTGTTATATACCATGTCAACTGTCATCTATGAAAAGGTACCCCGACATAGCGTCGAGTTAACATGTCATATATACTAGTGAATTATAGTTGTAATTTTGCAGTGGTAGATACGCTACAGTACTCCCCCACCAGAATTATAGCTGTGATAGAATTCGATAACACTAGTTGCTGTATTTGTGACAGACCGGGAGTACTGCATTAAAGTCACCGGGTTTTGAACATTAGTCATGAGAGCTGTATTAAGATCATGGTCGTAGTCGCTCCTGTGCTGCTTTTAGCAGTCGGATGATTGCAGGTTGACGTTGCTTGTGATCGAGACGAAACTCAGTAGCAACTGTACGAAGAGGTGGATAATGTTGCAGTCACAAGTAGCAAGTCAACTGTTCAATGTGGACCATCAATCGAAGTGGGCGTTACTGTCAAGATAGGCCTGTTCCTATCGAAGTGGGCGTTGTAGGCGCGTTCAGCGAGGTAGGTGCGTTCTCATCACGTCCGGGTCACCAATGTGGGGAAAGGAGCTGTTATCGTCCATGTCAACTTTCATCTATGAAAAGGTACCCCGACACAGAGCAACACCTCCTAAATAAGAGCAGGCCTCAGCACGGGTTTCCATAAATATCCTTTAGTAGTCCAAACGTAATGACATATTTCGTATTTTCAACCACTGCGCAGCTTAGTACCCTTAACGAAATGACATCTTTCTTATTTTTCATCTACTGCGCAGTTAACTTCGTTAGATCGGACTACTAAATTGATCCGTGCTGAGGCCTTCCTTCTTCTAGGAGGTGTTGCATAAAGACGAGTTAACATGTCTTATATATGTACTAGTGAATTGTAGTTGTAATTTTGTAGTGGTAGATACGGTACAGACATAAAGGGGATGGGTTTTTTTTTAATTTGCTTATATTTATTGACCAGGGCCAGGCAGAATGCGAGCAATGTTTACGTATGTCATTTAAATCACATAATAATTGCAAGTTGCTTTTTTTTAAAGAAAATATTATAATTTGAAAGAATTACTCTTGAAACAATTTCAAACTTTAAATAAAATTTTGGAGAGCGAAACAATTTGGACAAAAATTGCTTTTATGTGTTTCAGAGTTCAAGAGTTTTAGGCATTTCAGAAAAACTGCAAAGATTTCTTAATAATATTCTTCTCAAAATTTCATAAAATGAATATCTATTGTACTATTCTCTTGAAGAGTTACATAAAATGAAATTCTAAAACTAGATTACTTCAGGAAAAGTGAAAATTAGAGCTTCTTCGATAACTTCTTTGCATCATTTTTAAGCATTACTTTTTTTTAAGCTTCAGTATACCCACATATTACTTTATACCCTACTTTTCTTTGTGAGTTAGTTTTGCATCAATTTTACGCGTTAATTTTCGCAAGCGTTACACTCACTCGTTGTTATATTTCTGGCGTAACTTTCCTTTTTTTATTTTTGCATAAATTTGCTAGTTTTATTTCTTATATTTATGTATTTACTTTGTTATACATAACGTTTCTTTTATTCTTTTTTATGTGCTACGTTTTAATTAATATTTTATATGATATTTTGGCACGTTTACTTCTATAATTCTTTTTTTTTTTCTGCTTTAATTTGGACACACATATTATTTGATATTTTATTCTCTACTTTTCTTTATATGTTACTTTAGCTCACACTTTTGCTATGTGTTTTATGAGTTACTCTGTTTTAAGCGTTACTATCTTTACACGCTACTTTTCGTATCATTTTATTTTTTTTATAACTTATTTTCACTTTTACACATTATATTTTATTTTGCGCGAATCTTTCTTATGCTTAAATTTTATTAGTGCGTTACGAGTTAGTATTCCCTTCTTATTTTTTACAATTTACACGATCACTTTATTTTGACTTAGTTTTACTTTACTTGTGCTGTAGTTTTCATTCTTTCCGGCAAACGTCCTTTAGAAAAAACGCGGGTACTTTTCTAATGCGCTACTTATATTTGTCACTTTTCATATGTTTTACTTTAACGCGTTATTATATTTTGCTCCTTACTTTTCTTACTAAGTTACCTTTGAGAATTTGCTATTCTACAGTGTTAATGCAGTTTTTTCGATTATTTTCGCCAAAACTTCCTTTAATTTTTTACCTTATGCATTATTTTTCTGAGCATATATTTTTACAAGTTACTTTTACACAATTTTCGCATCATTTTTACTCTTTACTTCTCTTTATACTCAATTCACCTATATTTTACTTTCCTTTAAGTGCTAATTTTTGTTCTCTTGCATTACATTGTGTTTCCTTATGCGTTACTTTACTTATGTATTAATTTCATGATAAAATTTTTGCATTTGTTACTCTTACGCGTAGTTATATTTCATGCTTTACTTTTCTTATGCGTTTTATTTGCGTGCCACACGAGTTCCTCTTATACATTGTTGTAAATTATGAGTTACTTTCCATTATGCGTTGCTCTTTCGCGTTTACCTTTCCTACATTTAATTTTACTAAGCAGTAATTTTACGCGTTTATTTTCCTTTCGTGTTACTTTTTCTTATACTTGTTTCTTTCATGCATTAGTTCTATTTATGTGTTACATTTGAGCGTTTTTATTATCTCTTGAATTTTTTAATGCGTTACTTTAACGCATTATTTTTTTGCGATTTAAATTGCAGTTTTTACTTTATATTTCACACTTTAACTTTTATGATTTCCTTTTGTTTTGGATTTTTTTCTTATGTATTACTTTTTCACGCTTTGCTTCACCAAGCCTTTCTTTCGTTTCTTCTCCGTTACTTTTACTTTTTCGATGCTTCATTTTAAATATTTTTAACTATATGTTTCACGTCAGTTTCTTGTATGCGATACTTTTATCTGTTTATTTTTTATGCGTTATTTCTCATTTTACTTTTCGCAAACGCTATTTTAACTTTCAAACGTAAACAGGTCATACACTATTTTTAAGCGTTTTTGTATTTGATGAGTTACATTTCTTTTACTAATTTTTCTTTCTTATACATAGCTTTTATGCATTTGCTTTTCTTATGTGTTACTTTTACGCGATATTATATTTTACGTTTTTACTTTATGCGTTACCTTAACTTTAAGCGCGTTATGTTTGCTTTTTTTTATGCTTACATTTAAGCATTTACTTTGCGTGTGTTACTTTTACTTCAAGATTTAAATTTTTTGCGTTATATTTCCTTATGTGGTATTAAACAGATTTTTACTTTTCTTTTTGCAATACCTTTAAACGTTTACTTTTATTATGAATTACTAATATTTTGGGACGTTGCTTTTCTTTATGCTTACACACATTTTACTTTAGATTCCATATTTTCTTGATGTATTAGTTAAACGAGTTTATTTTTCTTGCGTATCACTTTTACTTTTTCATATTGATATATATTTTACTCGATACAATCTTTTACGCTTTCATTTTCGTTCGAGCTTTACTTTCAGGCGTTTACTTTTTTATGGGTTTCATTCAATTTTACGCTTTTTCTTTTTGCTTAAAATACACACTACTATACTTTATATTAGACACTTTACTATTCTTATGCCTGATTTCTACGCGATCATTTTCACGCCATAACTTTTATTATGCAGTTACTTTACGCATCATTTACTTCGTTTATGCGTTATTTGTTGCTTTTGGGCATGATCTCTATTAATAAACCTTATTGTTTTCGTTATTATATATTACGAATTGCTTTTACGTGTTTCCACATATTAAACTCTATTTTTCTTCATTCTCTACTTTTCTTATTCGTAACTTTAAAGTGTTCAGGATTTTCATGCCTTTCTTTTCCTCACGAATTTCGTTATTCGTTACTTTTACGCATTTACTTTTATTTTGCGGTTATTTTTATGATTAATTACTTCGTCTTTTTTCTGTTACTTTTACGCTTGTTAAATTTTACGCGTCCGTTCTATTCATGGGTTACCTCTACGCGTTAATATATGTATGCGTTATATTCCTTCATGATTAAATTTTCTTTTTCGTTATGCGTTACTTTATCTTTTACTTTTCTTATGAGTTTCAACTACTTTCACGCTTTATATCTTATGCGTTTATTTTATACATACGCTAATTCTACTTTTACGAGTTGTTTTTAAATGTTTTTTTTCTTATGGTTTACGCTTATGCGCTTTTTTCTTAAATTATACATCTTATTCTTCTTATGTTTTACTTTTTCTTTACGACTGAATTTTAATTACGAGGTACTTTTGCGCTTTATAATAAACTCAGTGGCGCGACAGCCCATGGAGGGCCAAGGCCTACTATGTCTATCTCAGTTTTCTTGACCTTGGGCTTTTGCGCTTTATACACGTAGCTTTTCGTTATATCTTGCATTTACTTTTCGTTATATCTTATATTTACTTTGTCTTATTTTTACTATTGCTGTACACCTCTACTTTAGTCTTCGTATATTTTACGCGTTTTCTTTTCACATGTGTTACTTCTGCGTTTAAGCGTTATTTTTCTTTATGCTTTAAGTTTATTTTATATTTTACACATTTCTTCATATGTTTCTTTTACACGTTTAAATTTTTATGCGTTACTTTAACTTTAGTTTACACAATGTTTTTATTAAAAAATTTTTCGTGTTACTCTTGTTCTCCAAGTTGCTATCTTTTCCCCTTTCTTTTCTTATCACGTAGTTTTACTTTCCATATGCGCGAATATACCTTTTACGCGTTGTATTTTATTTCAAGCTTTATTCAAGTTGCTCAATATTTATGAATTACTAGTTCTTATGCGTTACATTCTTTTTACGTAACATTTACGAGTTTTTTCTATAACGTATTTATTTTTATCATGTTTTTTCTTTTCTCTTAATAATTTTACTTTATTATTTTACGCGTTAGTTCTATTTATGCATTATTATTTTTCTATTCTTCACAATATCCGCAATAACCATTTATGCTTTATTTTAACGCGTTTCGCTTACTCGTACATTTTTTATCTATTACTAATTTTAAACTCTACAATACTTTTTACGTTACTTTTAGGTTTAAAATAAAATTTCGCAAAAAAAGAAGTATAAAGAGTTATTATGTGTCACACGCTTACAATTCTCTTGATATTTTTAATTTAATGCGCTATTATAGTTAACACGTTTTTTATAGTTAAGCAACTTTTTCTTCCACGCGATATTAAATTTTCACTTACCCCTCATTATTGCTTACATTTGCATTGCATACGCGCTAATTTTACCGGTTTTAGTAAATTACGAGTAAAATTTCATTATGCGTTATATTTTCGCGTTTAGTTTTGTTATTTGTTACTTTTACGCTTTTTTCTTTGTTATGCAGTAATTTTAAGCATTTATTTATGTAATATTTATTTTACTATGTAATATTAATTATAAATATTATTTACTATGTAATAATAATTATTATGTAATATTTATTTATTAGATAGCAAATGACCCGGACTCACCGCCAACATTTAACTCGACAATTGGAAAAAGTTGGATCGACCTGACTCTGTATACCGGGAAACTGAATGTACAGAACTGGAGAGTCGAAGACAGAGAAACTCTGAGCGACCACAGGTTGCTGATCATGGAAATAATGCACGGCGACACAACGATCATCGGGATTGACAAAATAAATTATCAAGATCTCAACTTATTCGACTTTCTGATTAAGGTCAACAGGTCGACACGAGATTGGGAGGACAGATTGGGAATGACAGATACAATCGACGGCCTTGACAATGTGGTGGAAGATATGACAGCGGAAGTTATTCAGATTTGCAGGACCAGCAAAAAACAAAAAGGGAAGAAAAGTCCAAAATGGTGGACACTAGATTTAGCTATACAACGCAAAAGATTGAGGGCGAAGCTCAGACGATTTCAAAAAGAGAGAGATACAACAATGAGGCAACACAGATTAATTGAATATAGGAGAGAAAAAGCCCTGTACAAGAAACAAATACTGCAACAAAAGAGAAACACACTAAGGGAATATTTGCAAAATATTACAACGCAGGAATGTTTTGGGAAACCTTATCAGTTTGCTAGGAATAAAGACCCCTACTCCGGCTGCATAGCACAGATAAAGAATGTAGATGGCACATTCACGGAAACTAAAATCGAAACAATAAAGGCTATAATCGAGTACCACTTCGACACAAGGAACCCCGAGTTATTGCCTAAAACTGAGAACTGCAACATGGACCAGCCATTCACGGCCACGGAACTCAGGCATGCCGTAATTAAGTTTAAAGGTAATAAAGCACCAGGCTTGAACGGCTTGCCTCCTGAAGTAATAAAGGCTCTACATGAAGCTGCGCCAAACATCATGTTGAAACAGATGAATAAGTGCCTCGAATTGTCACACTTTCCGACTATCTGGAAAAGAGCGAGAATCATACTTATCCCGAAATCGGGGAAAGATCTATCTAAACCAGACGGATATAGGCCTATCTCCCTCCTCCCGGTGTGGGGGAAAGTGCTAGACAAGCTGCTGACTACCAGACTGGTGTACTTTCTAGAATCGAACAAGCTACTTAATAATGCTCGACATGGATTTCGCAAAGGGAGATCGACCACGACGGCCATGAAAAGAGTCCTAGAGATTGTGAGCAATGCGAAAGCACATGGGGAATATACGTTAGGGGTCTCCTTGGATATCAAGGGGGTCTTTGACACCATATCATGGAAGAAAATCCTGGAGAGACTAATTAGTCTAAACTGCATAATCTTATTGGAAGCTTCCTAAATGATAGGAAAGTCACATATGGAGACATCGAGCATGCAGTGACGTGCGGGGTACCGCAGCATGGACCCCGATATTATGGCTGGATCAAATTCTTTCTGAGGACAAAACGGACACGTGGTGGCATTTGCAGATGACTTTTTTGTTCTGATCACAGGGACTGTGGTAAACAGACTTGGCCCAAGGGCCACGGCAATTTTGGGTAAATACCAGAGATGGGCAGATTTTAACCACCTGAAGTTCAGTACGGGGAAAACACAAGCCCTAGTATTCCCAAAGCAAAAGAAAATTAGTAGAAAGCCAACTGTTAAACTAAATAATCATAGTATCCCAACTAATGATACCATTACGTACCTTGGGTTTCGATTAAACTGTCAGCTCTCCTGGTTGCCACATCTGGACTATTTACATGACAAAATTTCCCTATTTTATTCAAAACTTAAGAGATGCTCAGGGATCGACTGGGGGATTAGCCCGAAAATTCGAAAATATATTTATCTCAACAGTGTTTGCAAAATTGTCTCATACGGCTCGGAGATTTGGTATAACAAACAGGTAAGGGTTATAAATAGAATTAAAAATATTGAGCTCATCCCGCTGCTAAATATTACTAGGGCCTACAGAACGACTTCATCCTCGGCGTTAGAGGTTTTAGCCGGAGTAATCCCGCTTGAGCTAACAATTGAAGCCAAATCAAAAATGTCGAATCTATTTTTGAATAATGACAACCCTATAGACAAAATTGAACTACCTCTAAAGCATCCAGCCGAATTAAAAACAATAGACTTTAGTTTCGAACTACCAACAGATAAAGGAATTGAAATATACACAGACGGTTCTAAATTGATTTTCAACAATGAGCATAGAGTGGGATGCGCCTACACGGTCTATTTTTGGGGTTTTCTCATAGAGAGCAAAAAATGTAGACTTAGCAACTTCGCGACAGTATTTAAAGCAGAACTTTGGGCAATCCTTCATTTGATTCATTGGGTTAACGACAACAATATAACTAGTCCGGTTAAGATTTTTTCGGACTCCCTTTCCGGACTGCAGGCTCTCTGTTGTCCGGAGGAGAGGGAATTCTTGACTCACATGATTAAGGACAACATCAACGATAATATTTCTTTATTTTGGATTAAGGCCCACGCGGGTTTTCGTGGTAACGAGGAGGCTGACAGCCTGGCCAAATCAGCTTGCGAAAAACAGCATATTGATTTAAGTGATATCAAACCTAAAAATACAATAAAAACAGAAATTTTTATACAAAACTTACAACTTTGGCAAAATCAATGGGATAACACTAATAATAAGGGATGACATACCCATGAATTCATTAAAAAAGTCAACCATAGGAAAATTTATCCAAATTTTTAATTGAACCAATGTCTTACAAACCACGGAACCCAGGGCACGTACCAATCACGATTTCACAACAAAACCGATCAATGCCAGAACTGCGGGTGCTTGGAGGACTTAGAGCACATACTATGCGTATGCCCAAATTTTCAAGATCTGCGATCTTTATATTTTCCATCTAATATGACTATAGAAACTATCAAAAATCTCTGGATGATCCCAAAAATCAGCATGGGAATCGAACTTATCATAAAGAGACATTTTGAAATAAATTTACCTGAATCCTTTGACTAGAGTGTATTTGATTTCTGGGATAGTGGCACAGCTATATCTTTCATGTGACAGGTACATCTGCATGTACTCTCATTGCTACTAATTGCATCCACTTCAAATGTCTTTGTGAATTGAGTTCTTTTCATCTGTAAATATTCATGATTCACTGTTAATATAACATACGATTGTTTTTATAATTGAACTTCTTTTCATCCGTGACATTTCACCTGCTAATTACTATAAATTTATACCAATGATGTGACATGTTTATCTGTAGGTGTCATCACTGATATTAATTACATCCACCCCAAACATCTTTGTGGATTGAACTTCTATTCATCTGTAAATATTTACGACAAACTGAAACCTCTACCTACGACTGTTAATATGATCCAACTTCTATTCATCTGTAAATTACTGTCTGTATATTGGAAATTGGTTGTTCATCCGTAATTTTTCATTTATGTCTGTAATTTTTCATCAACTACTTCAATGTTTTTATAAGTTGCAATTCATGCTGTGCTTTGCACAGTTTTCTATGTTATGCTTGTAATCTATCAGTACCCCCTGGATGCCCCTTTTCGGGGGCGGGACAGGGCTCAGTAATAAATCTTCTATGTGATATTACACTTGACGCATTTAAGAACAAAAATTTGTTTTATGAAGGAAAAAGTACTTTGTAATTGTATTTTATTCCTCTTTTATGAATTCCATTTGGAGGGCGTTCTTTTTACCTGTCATTCTACAATACGAGTTATATTTTTTATGCGTTACATTTTCTCGTTCAGTTTTCTAATTTTTTACTTTTGCCATGCAGCAATTTTAAGCATTTATTTTGCTTATATGCTCCTTATTTTTACTTGTAACTTTCACGTATTAGCTCAATTTAATCGTTACTTTTTAAGCGTTAACATACATTACGTCTTACTTTTTATTCTTTATTTTTCGCATTATGTTTTTTCGGATCGCATTATGATTTCTTATGTTTTGAATTACACAATTTTTACATTACTTTCTAGACTTTTTACCGCGTTACTTTTCGGCGCTTTTAATTTTTTACCAGTTTTTTTAGTACGCATTCGTTTTTTTCTATTACTTATTCTATGCGCTATTATTTAGACCTGAACAATATATTTTATGCTTTCACTTAATTGATTTTCTTAATTATTTTTCTTTCTTTACTGTTACTTTAACGCGTTATTATACTTCATGCTCTACTTTTCTTAAAACGTTACCATTCAGAATTCAATTTTCTCTTGTTATTACTTTTCTAATGCAGAATTATTTCCGTCAAACTTCCCTTATATTTTTAAAGCGTATTTTTCATTTATGGATTATTTTTCTGCGTATATTTTTCGCATTACTTTTATGCAAAGGCTTTCATTTTTAATAATAACTTCCTTTTATGCTTTACTTTGTCTACATTTAACTTTAGATTGTATAAGATTCTTTATGCGTTCGGTTTAAGCTTAATTATATATTACGCGATACTTTTCAAGTGCAATTTCTACTCGTATTCTTTTATGTCTCAGTTTTACGTATGCGTGTAACTCTTTCGATGCTTTATTTTATACATTTAAACATTTTACCTTTATAGTGTATACTTTATTTTTCTTTATGCATTACTTATACATCTTCAATTTTTGTTTCAACATTATTTTCGTTTTTCTTATTAGTATATTTCTTTATAATTTACTTTTGTGGACTACATTTGTTTTAATGTTAATTTTACATTACTTTTCTTATGCATTACTCTTTGGTGTTTTACACGTGTTTACTTCTATTCAGCGTTATTTTTACGCGTTTTCTAAAAGCCATTATAATACATAATATTTTAGGCTTTACTTTTCGTAAAGCGTTACTTTTAAGAATTTACATTTCCAAGACATTTCTCTTGTTGTGCAGTACTTAGACGCGTTGATCTATTTCATTTTTTGCTTTACTTTTTAACGCATTACTTTTTTTTTATGCGTTTTTACAAATTTACTTTTACAGTTTACTAAACTTACTTTCTATCTTTATTCTCTACTTTGCTTTATGCTTTATTTTTCCGTGTTTTTATTCTTATGCTTTAAATTCATCTTTTTTATGCATTACTTTATCGCATTTACTTTTCTTAAGCGAGATTTTTACTTTTATGGGTAATAGATACTTTTACACATTAAACAATTAGCTTTCAATTTTAAACGTTGCATTGACGTTTTATTTTCGATTCATTTGTTTTAATTTACATAAATTTTTTTTAAATATGGGCTACCTTTGAGCATTTAAACTTTTTTGCCTAACATTTACCCGTTAAATTTATTTTAGGTGTTATGTTTTATGCATTACTTTTCCTTATGCGTTTCATTTATTAGACATAATCGTATTTTACGAGTTATTTTTTTTCTACACGGAATTCTTGTTATACGTTACTCATACCTTTATTATGCGTTGCTCTACTTTCTTTACTCCATACTTCACTCGTTACTTTTACTTTCTCGCATTAGTTATATTATTCTTTAATTTACTCACTTTTTTTTTATCTTTTACTTTTTTATCTGTAATTTTCTTCTACAGATTTGCGTTTTTACGCGTTACTTCAACTTACTTTTACTCGTAATGCTTTTTCTACATTACGCCTTACTTTTCTTAATGCTTTAATTTACACTTTTTTTTTACTTAATTTTATATTTAATACTTTGTTTTTCTTTACGCGTTACTTTTCTAAAGCGTTACTTTCACACATTTTTTTTATTTCTTACTTTTTCGTACTATTGTTATGCTTTAATTAACACATTTTTTATGGTACTTTGTTTCACACTTTACATTTTTTATACTTTTGTTAATGGATTATGTTTCACACTATACATTATATTTCCCTCCTTACTTTATTTTTATGCTCTATAATTTTCTTTTAATTTGCCGAGCTTCACTTTATTCTACAGTTTACTTTACTTTATGCTTTACTTTTTACTCTGCGTTATTCTTATATTACTCGATTTATATTACGTTTTAAATTTTGTTTACGCTTTGAATTACATGCTTTTTATTTTCCATTTTTCTTTTCTTTCTACTTTACATGCCATTTACTTTTTCTTTCCACTAAACATGAGCTATATTTTTATTTTATATTTTGCGCTTTAGTTTTCTTTATGCTTCACACTTCAAATGACATTAAAATGTACTATTTTACACAAATTTAATTTAGGCTTTATTTTAAACTTTACTTTAATCTTAAATTTATTAATTTTTATACGCATCACTAATAGCTAAACCTGCTATTTTACTGCATAATTTACATTTTTTTTAGGCATTAATTATCTCACTTTTTATCTTATTTCATGCATATTTGACTTTACTCTGGATATTCACGCTTTACTATAACTTTACACATTATTTTATATTATACTCTTTGTATTTTTATATTTTACCCTTTACTTTTCATTTTCCGCTTTATTTTAATTTTATACTTCTTGCTTTACATTTTTGTACGTTTCACATTTTATCTTACGCTGCAATTAAATTATCATAAGTTTTACTTCAACTACTTACTTTTTGCTTTATTTTCTTTACTTTATGTTTTATACTTTACTTGGCACTTTATATTTTACGCATTTCTTTAAAGCTTAGTTCACGAATTTACTTCACATTAAAAATTGTTCTCTAATGTGTTAAACTTTATACCTTCAACTTTATATGCATATTACTTTATATTTTGCGCCTTTTTTACGCTTTTACTTCATATTTTACTATACTCTTTAGTTTCTTAGTTTACATTTCTTACGTTACGTTTTATTTTAGGTGCTTTTTGCTTAATTAACATTTTACCCTTTAGTTTATACTTAATATTCTGCTTTACTTCAAACATTAATTTATGCTCAGTTTACTTGACGATTTCACTTTATAGTTTACTGATATATTTATATATTTTTTTACTACTCACTTTTCTTTTTTACTACATTTTACATTTGATTATACTTTCGACTTTACTTAATACTTTTTTATATTTTGCATTTTACCACTTTTCACTTCGTATATGAAATAAATCTTCCCTTGATTAAAAGTTAAATCGTTAAAAGGTCAATTATTTCGAACAACTTAACATCTTCGCCCTATTCGAAAATTTTGAAAATATATTTTTCATTCTTCGATCCAAAATCTAATTTAGATATGTTTTAAGATATACTTAAGGACATATTATGATAGAGTTTATATTATACTCCCATTAATTTTTTTAAATATTTCTTACTTAAAATTACGCAAGTTATATGATTATATGCAATTCTCATCACTGCTTTTCCTTACCTTTCCTGCCGTCTTAATAAAGTAAAGAAATAAATTTGATTTCCAATAATTTTAATAAGTTAAATTGTTTCTAGCAGTAAATTAATTCCTCCAAAATTATTTCAATTCTGGGGTTAAAAAATTAATTAAACATAAATGATAACACGATGAACATTAAGAAAACACAATGAACATTAATGAATTAACTCTTTACTGCGAAATAAGAACAATTTCTATTTAAAATTTATGGAGAAGAAAAACGTATATTGAAACTATTTTCTGAACATGATAATTACAGCTATAAAATAATTTAAAATTCATAAATGTATTCTATACTTTATTTGAGTATTAAGAAAAACCTGAAGTTAGAAAAAGAAAGAATTTTTGATATGACGATTCTAAAATTAGCGAAGTTTTGGAATTTTTTTTACAATTTTCCATTTTTAGTACTTGTTGTTAAGCAAAATAAGACCTACCGACCATTTTTCTGCTATAACAATACTTTGTGAGTTGTGCTAAAGTTTAAAAATAATATTACAAGATTCTCTATAAAAAAAATTCATCATTTTGTTTTAAAAAAGGCAACTTTCTTAAAGATAGCGGGCGAGAATAAGTTTGAACGTCAAAATAAAATTTTAACACATTAATTTTTTCTCCATTTAAAAAGAAAAGTAACATGTTGTATTTTTTTTTTCGCATTGCGCATATATGCATTTATTTTTCATTATTCTAATAGGAAACAATAAAAAAGATAATAAATAATTTATAATCATTTCTTCGAATGAATAGTAATGCTTACTAAATAGTCAGCTGTTTTGCATCAAGTAATTCTAAAGCAGCAGAATGTATTTAATTCCTTAATAAGGTTTAATTTTCAACTAACTGGAAATAATTCTAAGCTTTCTTTTAATAAAAACTAAAAAATTAGTGGCTTTCCTCTCCATGTAACGCAAATGCAGGTTAGTTCAACCAAAAAGCCCTCCATTCGCAACCAAACATTTTTTGTTTCAAATCACTCCTGTTCTCCTCATTCACATCTGGCGAGTCTTGAAAATGGGTGCATATATTTGAGAACGTTAAACATTTGCTTTAAGCACTGTCAATCTCAGAACTTGCTTAACGTAAATGACTAGTGACGTGAATTTTCGAGGTCCCAAAACATTTCGACTTTTATTGACATCTTCAGATTTTTTGAAGTTAAATGTCATTTTTCATTTGTTCACTTTAGAGTCTTGGTATTATTCATTTAGTAACAAAGTATATTGAATTGAAATAAGTTTACACGTAAGTTTTACGTAAGATAATAGTTTTGGCTCTTAATTTGAAAAAATAATAACTAATAATTCGTCAAGTCCCTGTGCCGTCGAGCGAATCGAGATAATTTTTCATGGTTTTCCTCTCCATGTAACGCAAATGCAGTTTAGTTCCACCAAAAAGCCCTCCACTAAAGCGAAATTTAGCCCGATACTTGATCCAGGAGTTCCCTTGTCTTCTGGATTGGTTTCAAGTGAGAAATATATTGTAAAGTTAATACATTTTATCTGAAAAGCGTGTTTTAGTTATAATAGTTAGAATAAAAAGTAATAGTAATAATAAAAAAACAATAATTGTTTTAACTTTTCAAATAAGAAGCTCAGTGCTGTAGGGAAGTGTAAGAGTCCAAAAGCGAGAGTAACATCTCGAAATTTGCATACATTGACCACAGTGCTGACGAATCCCATTGCCGTCGGGCTAAACAATGGGGGGGGGGGAGTTTTCATGGTTTTCCTCTCCGTGTAACACAAATGCAGGTTAGCTCCATCAAAAAGTCCTCCACGAAGGCATGTTTCTCCCAATACTCGATCCAGGAGTTCCCCTGTCTTCTGGATTTGGTTCAAAATTTCAAACGGAGTTTAACATTAGTAGTCGTAAACCCAAATATTGGGTAGGCTGTTATGCGACGGTTATAAAATATAATAATTAAAAAACGAACGTTTGATTTAAAGAAAAACTTAAATTTAATTACTAAAACAATTGATTAGGATATTATTGAAAATATAATCTACTTGATTGCGTAGAGAATAAGATTTTGAAAAATGCGAAAAATATAATTTGATAGTTTGTAGAATATCTAACTACGAAAACACGCAATTATGAGATTAAGTTTCATAAATATAGGGGTACACACCTTGCGGCACATGCGCCCTGAGCAGCAACCGTAAGTAATTTTAAAAAAATTAAATAAAACTCAATTTTTTATTTTTTTTATTTCGAAAAATAAAAAAAAATCTGAGATTGCTTGTTTAAGTTTTTGACACACCCAATCTCAACCAATGTAGGTTTCCGATTGTTTTTTCGATGGTTAACACTACGGATTTACGCATAGTCTTGAAAATATCATATTTTTAACACGGCATTATTAGAATACACGAACGAATTTTGAATTCTAGTTATCACTTACGTCATTCGCCATATGTGCCGAATTTATCATAAATTCAATGCTATCCATTTTCACGTAGTTTCTGAAATTACGATTTTTTTAAAGATATTTTAAGTCTTGAAAGTTTGGAATGGGGCATTTATATAAATTCGTTTTTGACGAGCTTTATTTGCGCAAACTTTATCGCAAATTTAAATGACTATTGCTACGCATTTCCACGAGATATTTAAAATTTTGATATTTTTAGAGCAGGGGTTTCCAACTTACATGAGGCCGGGGGCCGCAATCAAAATCACCAGTCAAACATCGGGCCACAACTTAATCAAAATTTTATACAGGACTCTTTTATGGTTGAAGGTACATTGAATATTACAGTCAGATTTTTATCAAAGTTTTTTTAACATTAAAAAGCAAAATAACAAGCATTACAAATACTTGTTACGTATACTAGCATTACGAATACTTGTAACGTATCATTTTGAATCTTATCTTAATCAGAAACTTAGTGACAAGATTTTTTTCTTTTAAATTTTATTCTGCGATAAATTAAAAAATTTTCGACTTATTAGGAATAATGGCAACAACAAAAAATTCTCGATCATATGAAATTAAATTTTTTTCCTTTTCTGCTCATGCGATATTCAATTCAGGGAAGTTAAATAAAATTTGATATTCATTCCCTCTTTCATGCGTTTTAAAATTTACAAATGTAAGTAATTTCATCCAAAATAAATGGTTTCAAAAAGCTAAATGGGAGAATTTCTTCGAGAAAATTTCTGGTACGCACATGCTAAATTACCTTCACAAAATACAAAAAAAAACGAAATAAAAAAGAGCAACATACACGATTATTTTTGTGTTTAAATAAATATTTTCTTGGATGCAAAACCTGAGAAATAATTTTTTTTGCACCGTTGGTACGTTAAATTTCACAGAAACGAAGAAATTAGGTTTTTTTTAAACGGAAGAAAAGTATTTTAAACCCATATAGATTTTTTACAAAAATTGTCCGCTGAGAACGACAACTAATATATTTTAGTTCGCGGGCCACAAAAAATGGCTTAGCGGGCCGCCAGTTGGAAACCACTGTTTTAGAGCGATATTATTACAAATCACTCGTTTAGATAATCAATTATGACGTGGTTTATTTGTGCCGATTTTGTCGCAAATCAAGTTATTTATAGTCACATGATTTAAAAATCATATATCGCTATTCGTACTTAAGCGTTTTAAAAATCATACGTTTTGATTCTTCTCGCAATTTAAAAATCACGCATCGCGATTCGCTAAAAATCACGTTCCGTATTGACATTAACGAGATTTAAAAATCATCCATCACGATTCGTATTCATGAGATTTAAAATCGCATATCCCGATTTGTATTTTGGCGTTTAAAAAATCATTCGCTGTTACACTTCTCGTAATTCAAAAATCATACACCACGATTCGCATTCACACGATTTAAATACCACATTGCGGTTCATATTCACGCATTTTAAAAATCAGACCTTGTGAGTCTTCTCGCAATTTAAAATATCAATTTCGATTCGTATTCACGCGATTTAAAAATCACGACATCGTCATTCTTATTTAAGGGATTTAAAACTCAGGAAAGGAAGAGCACCATTTGGGAAAAATTTCCAAAACTGATAAAGTTATCTGCCCAAGTTTAATACAGCAGAGAACAATAGCTTCTGTAAAAAGACTGTTTTCCAGAATGAATTTGGCATGTTCAAAATTGGGGAGCAGTCTTTAAACAAAATCATTAAATTTTCACTTAATTGCCCCAAAAAGCTATCAGACAATTACATAGGAAATATAAAAACAAAAAACATTTTATTCACTTTAAAGAGATTTTAAAATGGTTAAGGCATTAAATGAAATTCTTACCAGAACCATTTAAGAAAAATGATGTTACACGCAAAACCTACAATTCCCCTTCATAGATATAAAGACTGCAGTTAATCCTGTAAAATGCAAAAAAAAAAAAGATGAAATACTCAAAATTTCAAATAACACATCAAAATAAAAATTTACTCAGGACACTGATATACAACATATTGAATATGTCACAAGTGACTAACTGTAAAAAAAATAATAGCTGAAAATAGCTGACTAAATTGTATCCTCTGATAATAAAAGTAGAACACAGGTTGGAAAAAAAAAACTTTAAAGAAGTAGAGACTGAATGTTTGATAAAGGCAGACATTAACACATTATTTTTTTCTATTGAGGATCATAAATGAAAACAAATTGGGGATCTCAATTATTATTTAACCAGGGGGGGGGGGGACGAAAACACTATCGAAATCTGACATATCACAGCACAGGAAGGTGTATATAATAAATAACAAGGCAAGTTTGATTGCGTGTGGAAACAAATATAAATTGAAAGATTGTTGAAAACATGTTAAAGTTTCGACGTCCAATTAAATCTGTTTTGATGATTACTACATTCCTCTTATTCATTATTTTTTCTCTTGAATATTAATTTAGGACTCCTCATGTGTATACTTTTTATTTTCATTTCTTTAAAAGGATTTAAAAAAATACATATTAAGAGCAGACTTTTCGGAACACTCTGCATAAGACAGGATTCTTTATAAACCTCAAATGCTTTTTTTTTGCTTCTTTTGCCATTTATCTTGTTATTATATTTTAATCCTTAGCAATTTCGACGTCATTTTTCGAGTTTGAAATTTTGCATTTGAGTAATCACTGATTTTTTGTGCACCGACTTCGAAGTCTAGAAAAAAAAGCTTAGAAATTATATTCTTTTTTCATCGTTATAGTGACCCTCCAGGCAGAATTTTTGTCTGCGACAAACCTCAACATCTTTCTACAAGATATTTTTAATAGTAACAAATACATACATTACCTATTTAAACTAACAGACGAGCTTCGTGTTTACAACAACGCCTGTACGCACAGAGAAAAACTGAATGTCAACCGTAATTGTATTTCTAATCATTATTTTTAAATGATTTAATATTTAATTGAAAATGGGATATTTTTTTTCATGTACACATAAAAATATTTCATATTTTAATATTATGGGCAATATTTTCACATTTTGAAAGAGTAAAAAAAAAAAACGCATGAGCTTATTTCGAGTGAAATGGACCAATGAATGTCGACATATCACAGATTTTACGAGAAAATTTTTTTCTTTTAGAACAGTTCTTTATAAAAACAGCTGAAGAAATTTATTTCAATGTTTTGAGACCAAAACTATGTTTAGAGATCTACTTTGAAATATGACTCAATGGGAGATTTCGCAAATTTAAATTAGGTTCCGAACGTTCTCGTACGAAAGGTTTTAAGTGCGAAAGCGCCAGTTTCGGTGAAATGCGCATGCAGAAAAATATTATACAATATAAAATTATATTTATATTTTATTATATAAAATTTTAAGGAAATCGAATGTTTAAGATAATTTATAAAATTCTTCAATCACCTAACTACTCAGTTAATGAAAAAAAAAAACTCGTATAAATTACTTGATTTTTGAGATCAAAATGTGTTTTTAAATCCTAAATGTGATGCAATTAGCATTTACATTTTTTAAAGTAAGTTCTCTTTTACTTAATAACATGAGTCCGAAAAGAATTATTTACGGTTTAAGGTAAAACATTAAAAATAGCTTATATGATGATATTGACTATTTGTTTATTTATTGACAATTTGGCTTAATGAATAATAACATAATCGGATAAAAATTTTCAACCTTTCACTAATTATCTAAACTAAATTTAATAGAATTAGTGAATATAATTAACTTAATGTGATCATAGATAAAATGAATCATAGAAATCATAGAAAAAATCATAGAAATCATAGAAAAAAAAAAGCAAAACAAAGAAAAATGTTAGAAAAAAATAAGCATTATTGCCTCGACAGCAAGTAAGCTTCCAGTGTCCGGAAGGCGGACAGGTCCTAGATTAAGAAATTTATTGCAACTACACTCTGCAGATGAATTTCTAAATCGTTACTACGGCCCCGGCAATACAAGCACGTAGATCAAGTAATTCTTTTACCGCTAGCGATACAGAATTACTCAATCATATTCCGGACTTCATGGAAGACATACCCCATCATCAACCAGTTCATCACTCGAACTGGTTGGGGCATAATAACTAGAAAAATCATAGAAAAGAAGAAGAAAAAAACAAAGAAAAATGTTAGAAAAAAGTAAGCATTATTACCTCGACAGCAAGTAAGCTTCCAGTGTCCGGAAGGCGGACAGGTCCTAGATTAAGAAATTCATTGCAACTACACTCTGCAGATGAATTTCTAAATCGTTACTACGGCCCCGGCAATACAAGCACATAGATCAAGTAATTCTTTTACCGCTAGCGATACAGAATTACTCAATCATATTCCGGACTTCATGGAAGACATACCCCATCATCAACCAGTTCATCACTCGAACTGGTTGGGGCATAATAACTAGAAAAATAATAGAAAAGAAGAAAAAAAAAACAAAGAAAAATGTTAGAAAAAAGTAAGCATTATTACCTCGACAGCAAGTAAGCTTCCAGTGTCCGGAAGGCGGACAGGTCCTAGATTAAGAAATTCATTGCAACTACACTCTGCAGATGAATTTCTAAATCGTTACTACGGCCCCGGCAATACAAGCACATAGATCAAGTAATTCTTTTACCGCTAGCGATACAGAATTACTCAATCATATTCCGGACTTCATGGAAGACATACCCCATCATCAACCAGTTCATCACTCGAACTGGTTGGGGCATAATAACTAGAAAAATCATAGAAAAAAAAAGCAAAACAAAGAAAAATGTTAGAAAAAAATAAGCATTATTACCTCGACAGCAAGTAAGCTTCCAGTGTCCGGAAGGCGGACAGGTCCTAGATTAAGAAATTTATTGCAACTACACTCTGCAGATGAATTTCTAAATCGTTACTACGGCCCCGGCAATACAAGCACGTAGATCAAGTAATTCTTTTACCGCTAGCGATACAGAATTACTCAATCATATTCCGGACTTCATGGAAGACATACCCCATCATCAACCAGTTCATCACTCGAACTGGTTGGGGCATAATAACTAGAAAAATCATAGATAAGAAGAAGAAAAAAACAAAGAAAAATGTTAGAAAAAAGTAAGCATTATTACCTCGACAGCAAGTAAGCTTCCAGTGTCCGGAAGGCGGACAGGTCCTAGATTAAGAAATTCATTGCAACTACACTCTGCAGATGAATTTCTAAATCGTTACTACGGCCCCGGCAATACAAGCACATAGATCAAGTAATTCTTTTACCGCTAGCGATACAGAATTACTCAATCATATTCCGGACTTCATGGAAGACATACCCCATCATCAACCAGTTCATCACTCGAACTGGTTGGGGCATAATAACTAGAAAAATCATAGAAAAGAAGAAAAAAAAAACAAAGAAAAATGTTAGAAAAAAGTAAGCATTATTACCTCGACAGCAAGTAAGCTTCCAGTGTCCGGAAGGCGGACAGGTCCTAGATTAAGAAATTCATTGCAACTACACTCTGCAGATGAATTTCTAAATCGTTACTACGGCCCCGGCAATACAAGCACATAGATCAAGTAATTCTTTTACCGCTAGCGATACAGAATTACTCAATCATATTCCGGACTTCATGGAAGACATACCCCATCATCAACCAGTTCATCACTCGAACTGGTTGGGGCATAATAACTAGAAAAATAATAGAAAAGAAGAAAAAAAAAACAAAGAAAAATGTTAGAAAAAAGTAAGCATTATTACCTCGACAGCAAGTAAGCTTCCAGTGTCCGGAAGGCGGACAGGTCCTAGATTAAGAAATTCATTGCAACTACACTCTGCAGATGAATTTCTAAATCGTTACTACGGCCCCGGCAATACAAGCACATAGATCAAGTAATTCTTTTACCGCTAGCGATACAGAATTACTCAATCATATTCCGGACTTCATGGAAGACATACCCCATCATCAACCAGTTCATCACTCGAACTGGTTGGGGCATAATAACTAGAAAAATCATAGAAAAAAAAAGCAAAACAAAGAAAAATGTTAGAAAAAAATAAGCATTATTACCTCGACAGCAAGTAAGCTTCCAGTGTCCGGAAGGCGGACAGGTCCTAGATTAAGAAATTCATTGCAACTACACTCTGCAGATGAATTTCTAAATCGTTACTACGGCCCCGGCAATACAAGCACATAGATCAAGTAATTCTTTTACCGCTAGCGATACAGAATTACTCAATCATATTCCGGACTTCATGGAAGACATACCCCATCATCAACCAGTTCATCACTCGAACTGGTTGGGGCATAATAACTAGAAAAATCATAGAAAAAAAAAGCAAAACAAAGAAAAATGTTAGAAAAAAATAAGCATTATTACCTCGACAGCAAGTAAGCTTCCAGTGTCCGGAAGGCGGACAGGTCCTAGATTAAGAAATTCATTGCAACTACACTCTGCAGATGAATTTCTAAATCGTTAATACGGCCCCGGCAATACAAGCACATAGATCAAGTAATTCTTTTACCGCTAGCGATACAGAATTACTCAATCATATTCCGGACTTCATGGAAGACATACCCCATCATCAACCAGTTCATCACTCGAACTGGTTGGGGCATAATAACTAGAAAAATCATATAAAAGAAAAAAAAGCAAAACAAAGAAAAATGTTAGAAAAAAGTAAGCATTATTACCTCGACAGCAAGTAAGCTTCCAGTGTCCGGAAGGCGGCCAGGTCCTAGATTAAGAAATTCATTGCAACTACACTCTGCAGATGAATTTCTAAATCGTTACTACGGCCCCGGCAATACAAGCACATAGATCAAGTAATTCTTTTACCGCTAGCGATACAGAATTACTCAATCATATTCCGGACTTCATGGAAGACATACCCCATCATCAACCAGTTCATCACTCGAACTGGTTGGGGCATAATAACTAGAAAAATCATAGAAAAGAAGAAAAAAAAACAAAGAAAAATGTTAGAAAAAAGTAAGCATTATTACCTCGACAGCAAGTAAGCTTCCAGTGTCCGGAAGGCGGACAGGTCCTAGATTAAGAAATTCATTGCAACTACACTCTGCAGATGAATTTCTAAATCGTTACTACGGCCCCGGCAATACAAGCACATAGATCAAGTAATTCTTTTACCGCTAGCGATACAGAATTACTCAATCATATTCCGGACTTCATGGAAGACATACCCCATCATCAACCAGTTCATCACTCGAACTGGTTGGGGCATAATAACTAGAAAAATCATAGAAAAGAAGAAAAAAAAACAAAGAAAAATGTTAGAAAAAAATAAGCATTATTACCTCGACAGCAAGTAAGCTTCCAGTGTCCGGAAGGCGGACAGGTCCTAGATTAAGAAATTCATTGCAACTACACTCTGCAGATGAATTTCTAAATCGTTAATACGGCCCCGGCAATACAAGCACATAGATCAAGTAATTCTTTTACCGCTAGCGATACAGAATTACTCAATCATATTCCGGACTTTCTGGAAGACATACCCCATCATCAACCAGTTCATCACTCGAACTGGTTGGGGCATAATGACTCCAAAGAAAATGAAAAGATATCGAACTGGCAGGAACATAATCGTTTATAAAAATATTAGTAGAAAAAAAGAAAAACAAAGGAGAATAGTTATTAAAAAAATTTTTACTATCAAGATAGCAGCCGTGCCGATAACGACACATAATTTCTGAATCATAATCAGGACATAATATAATTTATATCGAGAGTATTATTAATTAATTTAGATTGACCTTCTGATCAAGAGAAATAATGATAAAGTTATTGTATGTAAATTCGTTTCCATATTCAAAATTTAAATACTTAAAAAATATGAATTAAAGCAATATAAGACTTACTAATATTCTATAAGCTGCCTGCAAAATAATTTGATAGTTAATAAACCTTTCGATACTATATCCACCTTCCCTATTTCGTTTTGTTTATTTAAAGCAAATTCTTCAAAACTTAATAAACACATGTCTTGGTATATAAATAATAAATCAATTCTGTGAAGAAAAATGCAGAATAGTGTTTTTTTAATGTTGCATGCTCTAAACTAATTTAATATTTAACTGAGAAATAAAGGCTTTGTTTTTCCAAATTTATAAAAGCATTCTCTTTTTTCTCTTTTTGTTTTTATTGTGCTTATATACAATTATATTTATAAATGAAGTAAAATAAATATTATATATATATATATATATATATATATATATATATATATATATATATATATATATATATATATATATATATATATATATATATATATACATAAATGAGAGAAAGAGAATTGAAATCAAGCAATAAAATCGGTACTTATCATTTTTTTTTCATCAAAATTCTTCGAGCTTAAGCTCCGATTTCCTTAGTTTCATGACCTTGAAAGAGAAATTGGATAATATTAATATCAATATTTCACACATCAGAATAGCAAGCATATAATCTATAGGAGATAGCAATCAGTAAGCGGCACGAAGGGACTGTATATATGCTGTTTAACCGAGTGGTTGTGAAAAAATCAAAAACGTTCAATGTTACTTACTAAATTAGAAATACAGTATTTATTTCTTTTATTTTTCTATTTCTGTGTAGAATATGAAAAAAGTAATTAAATTGCTTTGAACTATTCTTATTATAGTGTTACAGTTCTTCGGATAAGCTTTATGGCCCAAATAGTAAAAAATAAAAATAAGAAAATAATTATAAAAAACCTTGAAATAAATTCGTCAATATCAAAAAAGAATTGTTCTAAGAAGGGATTAACTGAGCTGGAGAGTTGGAATTAAATGTAATTCTTATCAGGGGTCTGTCCAGACATTTTGTAAAAGGTCCGTTTTCGCAAAATTGTGAAAAATTACTCGTAATTAGTGAATATAAAATAAACGTTAAGTCACATTCTTTCAACCAGGGTCCGCTTTTGTGAATTTGTGCAAATAGGGTCCGTTATTGCAAAACTTTTTCAAGGAGTTTTTAAATTGTAAAGACATACAAGATTATGCTCAACACTGTAAATATGTAATTAAAAAAATTAAATTTTAAAAAATAAACAGCAATTACAGCTACTAATTTAACGATGCAACATATAAAACAATAATGAAGATAAACAAATTTGTGAAGGGTCCGATTAAAAGAAATTATTTTGTGAAGGGTTCGTAATTTCTTCTAAACAGCCCCCTGCTTATGAATCACAAAAATATTGATTGCTGAAACCGGGGTTTGCTCTTTAAAAGCGAACTAAGTTCCAATTGGGTCTACCAACTAAGTATTTTTGCTTTCTTCGTTAAATCCGGCTCCTCATTAAATCTGGGTTCATTATGAACGATTTCGACTCTACTAGAGGAAAACGGTTAAATACTGTGCATTCGTACTATGGCTGACAAAGAGTAAGGAGAGAAAAAAATTACATTTTATGAAATAATAAATCCATTATGTAAAGTATAAAAAATTTACCACAGATAGAATTTTTTAAACAATCAATAAATACCGTAAAATTTAGATTTAATCTCTACCTTTGCGAGTTTAAATACTTCGGATTTTATAATGAAAAGAGGCATTTAAGGACAAGTTAAAAAGTGAATCAGTTTGTACAAAACCCAACTTCTTTCATTAAGTTCAGTAAAGAAAAATATTTTCTATCCATTTTGAGTTATTAAAATCTAATAAATGACGAGAGGTGTGAAAAATAAATATTGACAAGTTAATATGATTTTAAATATACGAGTATATCTGCAGGGGTCTGTCCAGACATTTTGTGAAAGGTCCGTTTTTCGTGAAATTGTGAAAAAATTACTCACATTCTTTCAACCAGGGTCCGCTTTTATGAATTTGTGCAAATAGGGTCCGTTATTGCAAAAAAAAAAACTTTTTCAAAGAGTTTTTAAATTGTAAAGACATGCAAGATTATGCTCAACACTGTAAAATTATAATTAAAAAAATTAAATTTTAAAAAATAAACAACAATTGCTGCATCCAAATTAGAGATGCAACATACAAATATTTGGTATTTAGCCTATACTACTGAACGCAGAATATTCATTTCGAACGAATAATGGAAGAATCGTCTGCCGAAGACAAAACTTAATTCGTTTACATCCATCTTTCTTGTTTTCTGCCCTGAAAAGGGTTTATTCGATTAACAAAATAATAATGAAGATAAATAAATTTGTGAAGTGTCCGATTAAAAGAAAAATCATTTTGTGAAGGGTCCGTTTTTAAGTTAAAATATTTTGTGAAGGGTCCGTTTTTAAGTTAAAATATTTTGTGAAGGGTCCATTTTTATGCAAAAATATTTTGTGAAGGGTCCGTTAACGGACCCAAATTTCTTTTAAACAGACCCCTGATCTGGTAGCCCTTTCATTTTTCTCAACTTTGTACGTTTTTGTATAAAAGTTGACTAACATGCTAATCAGTTTCCTTTTAAGCAGTCTAATTAGCTGGCTACGTAACGTTTCCTTAAAAAAACATAAAACAGTTAATATAAGTCCAATAAATTCTAAATTGGCAAGCTAAAGTGACCAAAAAATATTATATTGAAATTAATTATTAAAAGCAGAGAGTTGAATCACTAGCAAAAAAGACTGAATTAAAAATAACAAAACCAGTTTGATAGCCTGATAATAACTTTCCAATGATCGCAGTTGAACTCCTTTTTTCTCCGGCAACTAAACAGGTTTTGATTCTTTGTCCCTCTTTCCCTAGATTTCTTAAATTTCAATAACTTTTTTTTTAAAACTTTTAATAATTTTTTTTCAATGTTTCACTATTAATTTTCAAACCTTAATGCTCATACTGTTTTCACTTAAGTTTTGAGGGTTCTGAGAAACGGCGATCAATATTATATATCCTGTATATTTGATTTCTTTTTGTGGCAGATGAGTAACGACCTGATATTTTGAAACTTGTATTTCATCATAATTGCGAACATTACACATTCTTTGCATTCTAATTTTTATTTAAAATTACTTTAGTACTTTTTTGTACACAAAAAATGTAATCGAGACATAAACAGACCAGTGAAAATGTAAAGAGATTATTACTCACTATATAGCGCCTAATTTTCGTAATTTCTATCCTTGTATCAAATTGTGCAAAATTTGGAGGCATAAAAATGCTGATAGCGGTTGTTTTATTTTATAATCATAGTTGAACAGCGGACCAAATTTTGTGTTTATGAAACTAACGTTCAACTCCATAGATTTGTAACTTTGAATCCAAACCAAAAGACAAGGAAACTCCTGGATTGAGAGAAATTTGCCTTTGTGGACATTTTGATAGAATTAACACGCATTTGCGTTACATGAGGAGAAAAACCCCGAAAACCTTCCACAGTTAAAATGACGGCGAAGAATCTCTATCCCATGATTCGTTCAACACTGGGGTTATTTTACTCTAGCACTCTAGTCGTTACGAAATTTATTTCGACACGCCATCGCTGGGATTCGAACCCAGGTTACCTTACTGGGAGGCAAGTGCTTTATCCCCTGAACCCCAAAGATCAATAATCAGAAGTACAATAACACAGAAATATATTCAGTTAACCTTAACAAAATTCATATTAACTCAATTATATACTACATCATTTTGTATTGGTATATAACATTCATAAAACTATGCATAAATTTACTATTGAATAAAAGCATAATATTTAGATAAACGATTTAGAAGATATCCTAACCTAATCCTATACCTAGATATAGATATAGGATTTAAATATATCTAAATTAAAAATTAAACAACACTGAAATTTGATATTTATGTAAAATGATGAAATAAGATCTAGATCTAGATCTTCTAGAAATCAATGTTTTAATTTTTGGGAAAAATTAGTACTAGAATTCTTTATAATTTTGTATTTCAAGCACTAAAAATATCTGTTCAGAGCATTTTCAGAATTAGGTTTATGTTTTCTTGCTTTTTTGATAAGGAGTGAAGATAAAATTTCAAAATAGTCCGTTAAAAGAGGATAAATAAAAGTTCTTGGCTTTTTTTAAATTTTATATTTCTATAAAATCCTTTACACTTCTTTTTCATTGTCTTTATATTTGTTAGAAGAGTAAAAAAAAAAGATTAGTAAATGAGTTCGGGAGAACAGAATTTCATAATTCTAGGTAATTATGAGGAAAAAACGTATGTTTAGCAAATTAGTATGGAAATTATCAAAATCCGTAATTTTTTTTACTCAACTATAGACCGTAATTTTGATCATGACATCGTAATAACTACGGATAAATCAAAATTGTTTGCTATACTATACATATGAAATGTTAATGCACTTTTAGATTTTGACACGGAAATATTGACAGTTTATTAAAAAAAAAACTTTTTTTGTTTTACATTTTCTTTTCTTTTCTACTGTAATCTAAAAAAGCATTCAATAAAATTAAAGAAAAATTTTGAAACAATTTAAAATTTGGCAGAAAAAAAATCATTAGAAACTCCACATGCTATGCGTATTTTAAGTAGTTCTTTTATGCTGTGCATAAGCAGAGAAATTTTTAAAAAAAATCATACTATTTATTTTTATCATATTTGTCAAATATATAAATAAAAAAGTACGATTCTAAAATCATAAAAATGTTATAAGTTTGAAGCACTTTTCTAAGTAGTTTGTGTACTTTTTAAAAGAAAACTCAAAACTAGCAGCGGTTTTCTACAAATGTCAATTTTGTAGTATTGCAAATAACATAATACAAATTCATACAAAATAAAATTTGCGGAAAACTTTTTGTCGTTTTGAGCCTTTTTTTAAAACAAAATAAATGCAAAAGTTACTTAGTTAAGTGCTTAAAACTTTTAAATTTTAACAATGTAAAAGTCAGACTTTTTTTCATTAGTTACCAATTACAATTTACTACAAAATTATAATAATTAAATTTTTTCTGTGCATGCGCAGCATAAAAGAGCTTCTTTAAATACTCATATCATGCACAGTTTATTTATTTTTTTTTCAAATTTTAAAACTATAATTTAGTAATTAATTTTAAATTGCTCCTAAATCTAATTGAATCTCATTAAATTCGGGTTCAATGATCCCAAACGATGTTGTAGTTCATTTAAGTCGCACTAGAGATGCACAATGGGCTATTGGCGACGGTTTGGGAAACATCCCTGAGGATGATAATCTGCAGAGAGAATGGCACCCCCGCTTCGGTAGCCCGACGACCTGCACGCGAAGTCCAGCACTTTACGGTAGAACAGTTAAACGAGGACCAATACCGCACACCCTCGGTCCCTATGCAGACTAATCCAAGCGGTATATTGAATACAGCCAGTGATGCTTAACTTCGGTGATCGGCTGGGAACAGCGTCTTAACGATCAGTCCACTACGGGACTGATCCCAAACGTTAAATTTGTACACAAAAATAAAAGAGGTGTAACATTCGGTACTTTTTAACACTAAAAAGACTGTGTATACCTATATTGCCCAAAAGCAATCAAAATGGACTGGATTGCAAAAGAATAAATAATGTGAAAAGAAATTTGTTTAAAATTAATTTTTAATATTTTTTTATATTATTTACAGTTATATAACAAGTTATTATAAGTAAATATTAACAATAAAAAAATTATATGTTGTGCAAAATTCTAAGAAATTGTGTCATTATATAAAACATTGTTTTTCTATTGAAATTAAAAGCAGTCAAAATGACTTCCTTATGCAATCTAGTGTTAACCGTAATGTTTTTTTTTTCTTATATGATTCCGATGCATTACTTTGATAACAGTTTGTGAGTATACAGAATAATACATTAAACATGCACAATGAAACATTTGACCATAATAGTTCAACTTTAAAAAAATCTTTTTTTCTTCTCCAAAATGAAATATTTTTTAAACGTATTTTTTCCCTAAATTGCATTATTAAATACTATCAAGTACTGAAAGTCCTTAAATTTATTACTTCTTCAAAAAAAAATTTTTTTTTTCACTTTAAAGCAGGGTTGGGTTTTTGACGTCAAAAAGTGGTTTTTGACATGACAAGGGTATAATACTGGTTTAAACCGTCAAAAATGTCAAAAACTGAAGTTTGCCAAGAAAATATATAAACTTCAAAACTACCAACAGTTGCCATGCATTATATTGAAATTTAATTATACTATAGGTAATCAGCAGGTTTTAAAATATTTTTTAATTAAAATTAAGGTAAAATAACAGATTTAAAATCTCAGAAATTTATATTCAAATGCATGTGCAGAAAAATTTTGCACAAAAATTGTTTAAATATTTATATTTAAAAAAAGATTTTTTTTTTTTGATACTTAAGAAAATTAAAAGTTTATTACTATGTATTTTTGACATATAAGGAACATATAACTAATATTTATAAGGAACTTACAAGTTATGTTGTATAAATACAAACTTGATACAAGATACAAGTGTATAAAATTTTTTTTTTAATGTTATACCGAACATCTTTATTATCCTATATGTTAATTTGAATTTAAAAGTAGTTATATTTATGAATAATGATAAATATAATTCATATTGTTTATTATATTTATTTATAATTATTACACTTATCATTTTAAAACAATTTTTATCTCTTAATTTTTTTTTCTCCACTTGTATTAAGAATACAAATAATGCATATCTTGAAAGCAAGAAGTAATTATTCAACAGCTGAATATTTAGATATTCAACAAAACTATATCGTATTCAGCAAAATGAAATTCACAAGCATTTGGATAAACTAAATTTTCAGCATAGTAAATGAATAGGCTGAATATACTGTAAATCGACACTAACTACTCTGTGTATTTAACAGAAAGCACTTAAATTTGTATTGTCTTATGTTAAAAAGATTATTAAGAAGATTTAAAAGAATATTAAAAAAAAAAAAATTCTTTAAAAGAAGATGTCTAATGTACAAAACTGCTAATGTTTATCTTTAAAAATGTCTAATTTTTAGTATAATCTATACTATACACTAAATTTGGTTATAAATAAATTTCTTAATAATATCACTGCAGATTTTCAATAACACATTAAAATGAATACATAATATTACAAAAGATGTGAGTTTTCAAAAGTACAAGATTTTGGTTACTATTCAAAATATAAGTGTTCCTTCAAAATTTTAAATTTATTTTTTCTAGAACATATTTAGAAACACTATCCTTTAAAAAATATATAAATTTTATGTATTAATTAAATTTCACATATGAATATAGGTTTTTGACATTTTCGACATTTTTGACAGTGAGGTTTTTGACGTGACGGTTTAAACCATGGTTTAAACTGTCAAAAACTGTCACATGTCAAAAACCTGCCAACCCTGCTTTAAAGACAATAACTAAAAGTTACCGTAAACCGGGGCGAGTCTACACATTTTTTCAGTTTGTCAACTTTCAAGTGGTCAAACTTTTGTAAATATTAAAGAAAAAAGGCTTTTAATAGGTGTTTCGGAATCGCTATTTATCCCTCTTTAAAGCTGTGAAATCGATTTTTAGAAAATATAAACAGTTACGCTGTTACTGTATATTTTTATAGAACTGCTGACAAATCTCTCGTATGGGGCGAGTCTACCCATTCTACTAAAATGAATGTTAACATTGTAAATAATCAAATTTTACTATTAAATTGTTATTTTAGTTACTATATAGGATATTTATGAAGTAAAATTCATAACTTTATTATATATTCCATTTTTTTATTCATAAAACAACACAAATTGAGTATTTGATCGATTATCACATTTTGATCACAGTTTTGTTTTTATAATCATTAACATTATAAAATAACATATTTTTCTGATTATTGTTGATAAAAATAAATTAAAATTAATATAAATTTACAATTAAATAATTAATAAATAATGATAATTAAAGATTATTAACAAAATCGAAATTCAAACATTGGGAATCATGAAAAATCCTATTCCCATTCTTTTGGGAGGTAATAATAATTTATAAATAATAATTTATTTAACTTGCATTAAATAAAAAAAGTTAATTTTAAAATATAAAAATTGAAAAAATAGGTAAAATAAACATATTTTATATTTACATTTATATTTAACATATAAATTTTCTTATTAATGATAAATTTATCAATGCAGAATTAAAATAATATACTCAAATTCATTTAAAATGACTTAATTTTAATATAAACAAAGTTCTAAATTATATTATTATGCTTTATTAAAACTAAATAAGAATGGGTAGACTCACCCCGCGAATTCTGGCTTTTTGTTTACAACAGCAAAACTTACATTCTTTTTGTTGTTTTTTCATATAAAATTAATGTAATCTTAGTCTTAGATAAGTTTATCACTTAACCAAAGTGAAAATAGTAATAATAATAATATACTTATGGAGCACCAACTAAAAGTTTGCTGATTTTCAATACAAATCTCTCAAAAAACGTTTGAACAGGTCGGTTAAAAAGACACCAAATAAATAAAAATGGATCAAACTACTACAGCACCATCTTCCTTAGAGTCTGAACTAAGTCCTCCGTCGGTAAAAAATTTTTTATTTGTAATTTAACATAGTGAAAATTAAATAAAACTAAAATGGGTAGACTCGCCCCTGTTTACGGTAACTGTGTGTTCTAACAGCTAACGACTTCAAAACATTTTTATAATATTTTTTAAACTCTTAGTATGTCCTTTAATGTCATGTTTGAGACTCAGATAAGAAAAATAAAATATTCTATATATTTGCATATGATCAATCAAATGTTTTATCACGAAAATTATGAATTAAATCAACTGAGAAAAAACATAAATATTTTTTAATACATGTATTTTTGTTTATTTTTATCTGTGAGATTTATTTTCGATTTTTCCTTTTTGTTTATGGAGTATTTATACATGGTAAGAACTTTAAATAAGTAGGAAATAGTAAGTTTTGAATTAATGCAACATTTAAAATAAATTAGAATTTCCTCCAGTTAATTCCAATTGATTTTTTTATTTATATAAATAATTAAAAACGTTAATTTTGTTTTCTCAGCAAATTTCTATCATATCGCTTTCAAAAAAAAAAAATAGATTTTGAAATTTTATATTTACTAAAGTATGCTAATTTTAAATTAAGAGGCATTACTTAATAATAATTTAAATGTTTTCATAAGAAAAAAAAGTAAATTATTAATTTTTATTACTATTTCTATAATAAGCCAACAAAATTTTTATTAGTGTGTTAAATGAAGCTGAAAAATAATGTATTACATTCTTAAAATTCTCAACTTGATCATTTTAATTAATTAACTAAAAACAATACCCGAAATAACATCTATACAGTCTCTGATATTAAACCGAACACATATCTTTATATCACATTTGTCATGCCTTTATTTATTTGAAAAAAATATTATCTGAACACATAAAAATTAAATATTGAATAAAAAATACAATTCAAAAGTATTTCGAACGTAAAGAGAGCTCCTGTCTGAAAAAACTGTTTGGTAAAAGCGTCTAAAGATACACAACATTTTTCGTTCGATGTGGAAAGAAAATCCATAAAATAAAAGGTTTTAATATAAATAATAAGTAAGTGGAAATTATTTAGCAAACAAAATGTATCTTGAATAAAAAGTATATTAAAATTCTTTATTACCTCTATCACAAAAACAATTGCCAATCACGAAAAGACACCATCGCTTATACAGGGCACTTACCATTCTATAAATTGTGCTGATGGATATGAATTCATTTTCTCCTTCTCATTTACTTGATAGCCAATCAAATAGTAGAACGGCTCAAAGAAAATTTGCATATGCCCATAGAGTGAAATGAAAACTCTTCTACTCCTTCTAGGGTTGCTTTAAGTTCATTTCTTACAGATGAAAGACGGCAGATCGCCAAGTCAATGGCGGGAAGGAGAATCGAAATTTTCAACAGTACATGACATTTTTAATTGAATTATTTAAATCCTCTTTCTTTTTAAAATGAATGATATTAATTTATTGTTACACATGCATATGCAGGTTTGTGAGCTCATTACGAAATGCAACTTTTATTGTAGAAAAGTAGTTGTTTTTAAGTGGAAAAGTAGTATTTTGCAAAATTCTAATTTGCCTCATTTCTTTCCATTTATTCTCCAAACGTTTAAAAGCTGGGAAATAGTAATAACTGAATTACAAGTGTACGTTTATGCAGTATGGTGAGATGGGGGGGGGATTGTGACAAAGGAGAGTCAGAGCCTGACTAAGGCAAGGGCATACGGGGCAGTTGCCCTGGGCCCCACATCAGAGGGGGTCCCCGAAACGAATTGAGAGTTTATTTTAGGTTTCTTTCTTAATTAAACATTTTTTTAAAACAAAATATCAGTACTGTGTAAAATCCGTCAGTTTTATGTTAGCTTCTTCATTAATCTATCATATGAACACAAAAAAATCTATCTTTTGTAAATCTATGGCTTTCAAGGACGTAATTCAGATAAATTTTCGCAATTACGATGGATAAATTTGGCCAATCAAAAACTTGTATTTTTACGTATCACAAAATGCGATATGTTTGCAAAAATACGGGCTTTCGATTGACTTAATTGAGCCATCGTAATAGCGAAAATTTAGCTGAATCCGTCCTAATGTCAGCAAGGATATGAATTTTTCGAAGCTAGATGACAATCAGAAAACTGCATTCGGCAATGATGGACATGGAATTGTCAATCAATGAATAAAATGAAGAGAACGATATTTCGTCTGACCATTGAACTGGGGGGAGGGGGGGGACTTTATAGCTATTTTAGGTTCTAGTCAATTTTCTTATTATGTTATCTATAATGAGGTGAAAAATTTAGATACCTCTATAAAGTTCGGTTCTTTATAACTAAAAAAGTGAAGCAGACGGGGGCCCCCAAAGAAGTTTTTACCCCGGGCCCCAAATAGGCTAAGTCGGACCTTGCCTATGGATTCCGGGACAAATTTTATTGAGGGCTAAAAACAGAAGGAGTCACAAAATTTAAAAGACCCTTTTTTCAAAACTTAAGTTTATGCAGCTTATAAATAAATTTTCCGCAATTTTTTTGTCATAAAAATTATTTTAAAACACAAAACACTATATTTTTGCAAGGAAGTTGCAAATAGCTCTCAGCAGTTCCGGACCTTGGGACTGTTATCCCTGTCTAAGCCTTCACTGTAAAAATTCTCGGATCAAACCAAGGTACAAAGCAAGGGTGCCGGTATATTTTAAAAACGAATCTCCACTGAGGAAGAAACATAAAAACCTGTTTGATTGTTCCTTGAAGTTAGCGGGTGTTTTAAATAATTACCTTTAAACTACACTCGACAATAACAAAAAGGAAGGTCAAAACTTTCAGAATATGGTAAAATTTACCATGTTCCTGGCTCTATGTTAACAACAAAAAGCTCAATAATTTTTACAGAAGCTAAGAATGATTTTGACAATTTACAATAAAATATGGTTTTACAATGTATGCTAAAATAAGATAAATGTGGTAAAGTTAGATCATTTTATAACGATACTTAGAATATGGCATAAAAACCGTTTATTCGGTTAAATTTACTTTTCAGTTCTGCATATTTTTCTAAATGTGTAGTAGCAAAATCTTTAATTTTAAAAACCAGAATTTCCGGTAAATCATTACCATATGAACGGAAAAATTACCACCAACTGAAAGGTTTAAATGCCTAATATTTTGGTTTTTATTACCAGAATAAAGTTTTTCCCTTACTAGAAATGTCATTACTAAACTTAATTTGCATAACATTACTTAATTTGATCAAATTTTTTTTTCTCCTCTTGTTTTTTTCGGGCCGACCGGCCTGTGTAGAGGGCAGGGAACTGTCCATGCATCAGAAAGGTTCTGGGTTCGAATCCCGAGCAAGGCATAGATGTTCTTTCCTTCTCTCTGAACTATCTGTTCTCACTGAGGGAGCGACGTTGGCCCACCTAATATGATGCCCCTGAAAGAGAGACCAACAAAATCGCCCTGTATATGCTTGAATTGACGGATGTTAACACAGCTGGGCATTGGAAAAGAAAAAAAAAATGTTTTTTTCTTCCGGTAATTGAAACAAGTTTTGATTTATTCAAACCCACCTACACGATCGTGATCGATAGTGTGTTTGATTTCCCTTTACTCACTGAAATGTTATTTTGTTAATCCGAATCTGTTAACTTTTATCATTTTTTTAAAATAAGGAATCTAAGAATATACAATTCTGAATCTTGAGAAAGTGTGATAATTCATAAGTAGTAAACATGATTATTGAAGTACTTTTTTTGATAATGATAGTAATAGGAAATCTAGTTCACACTCTATTGACACCCTAATGAAACATACTCTGGTAAACCGCATTGCAAATGTTTGAAGAAGCATATAACTTTTGTATTAATTAAGGAAACAGCCGGCCGAAGACTCCCCGTGTAGTAAATGGTGAGTGGTGCACACTAAATATGTAGGGTCACAAAGTCCCCCATGTTCCCATAACAAACCGGTACCTCTGGGTGTACTGAATTGGAGATGGATCGTTCTCTGTCTTAAGTCAAAATTATTAAATTATGACGAATTAATGGGTCTGCCAAATAAACGGGTGCGACGTATGGGTGTGGCAGAAGTCGAATTCGTAGCCATAGATCGCGCCACTGGGACGACAACAAGAATAACATTAATTAAGGAAAGGAAAACATATTTTTAAGAGGTAGAAGTGACATAGTATTTAACCAAAAACTATTTAAGCGTAATAAAAAAGTTTTTTTGTTTTGTTTAAATAAACCTTTCGAAAACTGATTAATTATGAAATCTAAACAAATGTATTAAAATAAACTTACTTATAAAAGGTAGAAGTAATAAAGACGTATGAAAATATTCTTTCCCTTAAGCTAGTTTAGTTGCAAACAAGTTGAGATTTTATTCTAAAAATTTACCAGATTTCACAGTAATGTAAAAAAAAAGGAGTAATACTAATTATTTATTCATATTTTATTCAAACAGTTGCCTTCTTAGTGACCAATTTAATTATACACTTATCATAAGTAACAACAGAGATAACTAAACTGAGGGACAGCTTATTCTGATTGAATGTGAAAATATATATAAAATCAAGCAAAAAATACTATAGCCTTAAAAGTAAAGTTAGTTTGATGACTACAATAATGTTGTTGGACACGAAATTGAGGATCATTAATCAATATGGACTCTCTCCTCTGGCTCAGAACAGGCTGTTGAGTCATGTTCTACTTTTAAGGAAAAATATGATACACATTTTTAACAACTTAAGCATTTAACGAAAAAAAACACACACACACATATTGAGCATTTGTTATAATATCGATGCCTGTACGTGGATTCAATACCCGCTGGCCGAAGACTCCCCGTGTAGTAAATGGTAACTGATGCACGTTAAATCTGTGGGGTCGCAAAGTCCTCCATGTTCCCATAACAAATCAATACCTCGTGGGGTACTGATTCAGGAGTTCCCTTGTCTTCTGAATAAGTTCAAAATTACAAAGCTACGGAGTTGAACATTAGTAGTCGTAAACTCAAAATTGGGTTGGAATGCTGGGTTGGCATCAATATATATGGTATATATATTGATGCCTTTATGTTGTTTGAAAAATGTTTCTTGAAAGAAAGCAAAATTCTGCAAAGTTAAGTTAGAATTAAGAAGATGCCACTTTGTCCAATTATAGATATAATCTAAATTACCATTATAACACCGTAAAAAATTTGGAATTAAATTACGATTAAAAGTACTGAACGTTTGGGTGCATTATATGTAAAACCATGCCCACTGTAAAATCAATTTTTGCCGTAAAATTTTATACCGTAATTTTTAAAGAAATATTTATACTATTTGTCAGATTTTTTTCCCTCTCTTTAATATTAATTTGCAATCCCTTATGGGCAACTACTTTTGTTTATTTCCTACTTAGAAAAATTTCTTCAAATATAGAGGGTATTTATAAAGTCCCGGACCCATTTTGATGTTCAATAACTCATAAAATAATAAAGATAGATTAAAATTAATAACATAACCCTTGTCAATGAACGTCCACGTGTTCTCCCTTCGTCGCATGGAGAATATCAAGTCGATAGTCAATTACAAGCCAGGTAGCGGCAAGCATGTCGGCATCCACCATTAAATCAGTGCTTTCTCTTGTGGTGTATGAATTCTCCTTAATATCCGCTCGAATAAAACATCACATAGAAAAGTACTACATAGAACAAACACATCAAAAGTAAGCATAACATTGCAATAGTTGCCAAAAACAAAAGAGAGAAAAATGCAATTATTAAGCAGACGATATTTAGAAAAGTACAGATATTTAGACTGGAAAATGAAATTATCTAAAATTAACCACACGCGCAGACGATATTTACAAAAGTAAAGATACTCAAACCTGAAAAGGAAAATATATGAGTTATCCCATCAATAAATGCCATAAGTTTGTTTATATCTTCATTATTTTATGAGTTATTAAACATCAAAATGGGTCCGGGAATTTATAAACAAACTGTATATTAAAAAGGTAATTTCCAAATACCCTCTATTTAGAAGCTGTTAATAAATATTGAGTTAAATTATTATTTTAAATTAAAGTATAACATTAATTGATAATTATTTTTCATTTTTAAAATAAAACAAAAAAGAAACATTTGTTATCCTAAAGTACACCTTCCCCTAAAACAATTATTGTTATTATTAACATTTTTGAAACCCTATTTACATACTTTCCTGCCCTTTTTAAATCCTATTTTTATATAATTTTTATTTCACGTTTAGAACTGTAAACAATAACACATTAAAAATGATTTTGAAAGCTTTTAAGCGAAAAAGATATATTACTTCGAAGCGTTGGTTTCGCCAAACTAATTAAAAGAAAGATTCTGTCATAAATATGGAAACCTGAAGGAAAAAAAATCCCATCTGTTGATTTTAAACAAGAGAAGGAAAAATAAAATAAATAAGAAAAAACTTCCTTCCCTCACCTTTTCACAAATTTAAAAAGTTGGCATGCAGCCAAAGAAGTATTAAACTATGAGTTTGAAAACGATAACTTGATATTTAAGCTCAAATTTTATTCAATCTTTTTTAGACGTTTTCAATTTTATTATTTCTTTCTTTTAGCCATAACGTGTTACAAAATCAATATAACTTCTGTTCAAAGCTTAAAGAATAGATATTCTAATTTTAAAGAAAGATAGTACTTTCTTGGTAGAGAGGGATTTAAAAAAAGTCTGGATAAAAAAAGGCTTAAAAGATCATTCACTGCATTTGAAATTAAATATAATTTTTAGTACTTTTCAATCAGTGGGTCAAAAATGCTCTAAAACAGCCATGTTTGGAGAGAAAGGAAGAGGTAATATCAAATAAAACACCACACATTTTGGTTAAAATAAAAATATTTAAAACTATTTAATAGCTTTAAAATTACTTAATATATTTAAAATTATTTAATGTATTTGAAATTATTTAGCATATTTATACTTTTTTTTTTATCTCGTATAACAAAATAAAGGCTCATCTATATTCAGATCACAAATGTAATTAAAAAAAACGCTTTAAAATTAAAGAGTAAAATTTTAGATGTGATCTATAACATGTATTTTGTTTCCGAACTGCTAACATTCGTTTGTTTAGAATCGTGTAACATGCGTCAAGGTTAGGGGGATTGTGAAATGGGATACTTTGTGACATAGGGTATGGGGTGTCAAAAAATTTTGCAAAAAAAAGTGTAAATTAAAGTTATTCATTTATATATTGGAGTCGTGGTGGCTCAACGGATAGTGCGCCGGTCACCTCCCGATGATGCGATCCGAATTAGAATCCTAACGATGACCCGTCGGAACGATTTCCACACCCGGCTCGAGCCGACAACTGTGCTGACGTAAAACATTCTCAGTGGTGGACTGATCATGGTTAAAAATCAACGTGCAGCCAGGCTAGCTGAGGAATATTTTCGTGGCTTTCCTCTCCATGTAACGCAAATGCGGATTAGTTCCATCAAAAAGTCCTCCACAATAGCAAAATTTCGCCGCATACTTGATCCAGAAGTTCCCTTGCCTCCTGGATTGTGTTCAAAATTACAAAACAACGAAGTTGAACATTGGTAGTGGTAAACTCCAATTTAGTTCGACTGTTCAACGACGATTATAAAATATGTATAAGTAAATAATAAATATCGGTTACTTTAAAAAAAAGTTTACATTTTTACTCATGGAGTCACATCTCTCCGGTTCTCAACCTTCTCCCTTCATATATGGCAAGGCGTATTACTGTTTGTACGCCTAGGTCTATGAGTATCAGTACATATCCAAAAAGTGTCCTTCTCTTTTTAAAATCTTTTCCTCTTCAAGAACAGGGTAACAACACCTTCCAGGCCAGGGATCGTTCACATGTATGGGAGTGGAGTCAGAATACTAATACTTCCCCCCGTCCCGCCGCGACCCTTTCATCTTGTTCAATTTTCTACCGTGGTCGCAGGGACGCATATAGGGGATATCTTTATAACTATGCCTGATAATACGAATGAATCCAAAAAATAATAACAAGCCTATCCCTATATTAAAAAAAAGAAAGGGGAGATGGTTAAACTATACAGAATAGTCATAAAATATACCTTTAATATACTTTACCAGGCCGGGATAGCCTAGTTGGTAGGGCACTGGGGCCATGTCCAAGTGATCGTGGGCTCGATCCCTGCCTGCCGAAGACTCCCCGTGTATGGTGACTGATGCATGTTAAATCTGTGGAGTCGCAAAGTCCTCCATTTTCCCATAACAAATCAATACCTCTGGGGGTACTGAATTGGAGATTGATCGTTCTCTGGTTCAGGTCAAAATTACGATCTGTGAATGAATGTATGTGTGTATGGTTCCGTCCTATAAACGTGTTGTGTGTGGCTGAATTATTGGCATGGATGGCTCCACTACAAAACAAGGAGAGTTGCTTGGTCCACCAATCTGGGTTGCTGATATTTCAAGTGGCATTAGAAACAACCATAACAACAGTTTTTAAAAGCAACGTGAAAGAAATTAAAATTAAAAACTTGGCAAGCCCAGAATAAAAAATTAAAATCGAAAGGCATGGAATTTAAATCTGAAAAGAATTAACAAATAAATTTACTCTTTAATCTTATATCTGGTATGAAAAAGTTTAAATTATCATATTCAACTTGAAATGAAATTAAATTTTAAGTAACGTGCTTGTTTACAAATTCGAAGCGTAGAGATTTAAATTGAATCTCTAATTTAGCAAACAAATAATAACATCGAAAAAAAGGAGAGAAAATGAGAGTTTGAAATCAAATTATAAGAGCGATACAGGAAAGGTATGTGCGATAGTAGAAGACAGAGAATGAAACGAGGAATTAAATATATTGGTTTATGTAAAGATTAACATCCAACTACTCATTAAAATATTTCTTTTTTTAAATGAGCATCAAGCATTATCTCTGATTCAGGTCAAAAATTAAGATCTGTGGATGAATGAATGGATGTATGAATGGGTCCACCCTATAAACGGGTGTGACGTATGGGTGAGGCAGAAGTCGAATTCTTGGTCATATATGGCGCAACTGGAAAACAAGAACAATCGCTCCCCCTCTGCCTTCATGGCATACGTCAACAACACAACATATATATATATATATATATATATATATATATATATATATATATATATATATATATATATATATATATATATATATATATATATATATATATATATATATATATATATATATATATATATATATATATATATTAATACATAATTTAAAAGCGCTCATTCCATCAAAGCATTTAAGCCTCTTTCAACAGGTATAAATAATAAAAAAAAAGTTGTTTTTTTTGCATTCATCTTATGTTTAATTAGTGGACTGTTGTACAATGCATCGGTATCCTTATGGTGCCCTCCCGGCTTATGCTTTACTATCACCTGAAAACGAGCTAAAGCTCAACGCTATAGCATAGCACTCCGAGGTGCGTAACTTGAAATCTTCATGCGAAAGAAATCCCTTTGGTGATTCCTTGAATATATGATAAGATTAAGAGGAGATTAAAAACATTTTACGCGTGCTCTCTATTGTTTTAAAGATAGACGCAGAAAAAAAAGCGAGTGCTTTGAGGTGAATTAATTCCATTTTTTTAAGCTGCATAGAATATGCAAAAAAAGTACACCTGAACAGTTGGTGTGGAGGGCGAATCTAAGATGTTGCAAATTTCGAAAAAGAATTTTCAAAAGTTTTTACATCTCACTGGACTGTATGGAATCAAAAGTTAAACCCTCATACATCTATTAGGTTTTTCTTATCGTAATTAATTTTTATGTTTTTCAAATAAAATGTTCTATATCTACAGAAAAAAATACCTAATTTATATGCTTGAAAAGTTCTTCCCATTTGTTTTAATATCATTAACTCCTATTAGAAATATAAACAAATACAACTTCCAAATAAAAATAAGGAAGTGCTTTTTTTCCTTTTTTAATCTGCCAGAATTTATTATTGAATTTTAGTTTCATTTGACTTTCTAACAGATTGTAATCGATGCAGAGAAATCAGCTTTTTGTTGTGTTTAAATGTTAACGATTATTAAATCGTATTATATAGTTAACAAAAAAATGATGTAATCTTTATTTATATATTGTCGTGCTTTCAAAATATTTATCCAATTAAATTTTGAAAGTAAAACATTTTTTTACAATGTTTCACAAAGAAGATTGTTTTAATTAAATTTAAAACTACCTTCTACGTCGTGCCTTTGAAAGCTTTTCCCCAGAATTGCAAATTATTTATTAATATTAATTATTATTTTTCGACCATAATTTTTTTATTCACTAACTCACTAACTTGATTTTATTATGATTGCCAAATAGTAATTTAAATTTTAGGAGTTTGTTATGCACGCTATTGTTCTTTGTTTATTACAGGGTTTTACACAACAGTCACCCTTAATAGTTTTTCTTCTAAAGGCAGGCACTGAACTTTTACGCACTTCGAATGTCAAGATGCCGGAAGTATTACTCATTTAACTTTACTCAGCGGGTACCTGTGAACCTAAATCACGGAGACGATCAACATGCCCAACTGCCACAGATACCCGTTTATAGGGTGGGCCACATTCACACAATAGAGAACAACACACACAGATAAACATTCATGTCCGGAGCTGGATTCGAACCCGCAGTAGGATTCGAACCCGCAGATTCGAACTCTAACCGCTCAACCATCTGGCCGGCCCTTTGATATATTTATGCCCTGTTTGTCGAAAATGAAGTTAAATATAAATGAGAGGTCTCAAAATCATATTAAATCGGGTAAATAAAAACGTTATCAAAATTATGCAAACGTTGATGATGAAGGTGGATTGAAAAACATCTAAATTAATTAAAAATCATTGTCTAATGAAACTTGGAAGTGTATACTATAATAATCACCTTTCAAAATTTTCTGTTTTCTTCGAATTACCTAATAAGTTTCGTTGCTTTCAGTCCTGCGTTCCACAATAGTGATTCGACCACAATAGTCGATTTCAATAACTTTTTTTAGTTCAAATTTTATTTTGAATTTTAAACATTATGCATATTATTTTTGATCCATTTTTTACCCATTAATTGAACCCAAAAATTATAAAAAATTAATAAAGTGTCCACTAACTTATCCCTTAATAACCGGCTACTAATAGTAATTTGAATGCAATGGAGAGGAATGCCCCCAGTCGAAGAAGACGATAGTATACTTTAAATGTATTATATACAGAAATTGTTTTCATCCTCATATCGTATTTTAGACCATCATCGATCCTAGCGACACCTGTGCTAATTATTGTAAATCGAGTGACATATATAGAATGAAATATTTTAAAAAAATGCTTTACACAGATTTCTCAGCATATGTATATATTTTTCGAAATTTTGACACCTCTCCTTTGATCTGGTATTAGCATCAAAGTTGTCATTTGAACCCAAAAATTATAAAAAATTACTAAAGTGTCCACCAACTTATCCCCTTATAACCGGCAATTAATAATAATTTGAATTCAATGAAGAGGAATTGCCCCAGTCGAAGTAGACGATAGTATACTTTAAATGTATACTATAGAGAAATTGTTTTTCTTCTCATATCGTATTTTAGACCATCATCGATCCTAGCGACACCTGTGCTAATTATTGTAAATCGAGTGACATGGATAGAATGAAATATTTTTAAAAAATGCTTTATACAGATTTCTCAGCATATGTATATATTTTTCGAAATTTTGACACCTCTCCTTTAATCTGGCATTAGTATCAAAGTTGTCATTCGAACCCAAAAATTACAAAAAATTACTAAAGTGTCCACCAAATTATCCCCTTATAACCGGCTATTAATAATAATTTGAATGCAATGGAGAGGAATTGCCCCAGTCGAAGTAGACGATAGTATACTTTAAATGTATACTATACAGAAATTGTTTTTCTTCTCATATCTTATTTTAGACCATCATCGATCCTAGCGACACCTGTGCTAATTATTGTAAATCGAGCGACATGGATAGAATGAAATATTTTTAAAAAATGCTTTATACAGATTTTTCAGCATATGTATATATTTTTCGAAATTTTGACACCTCTCCTTTGATCTGGGTTTAGTATCAAAGTTGTCATTTGAACCCAAAAATTATAAAAAATTACTAAAGTGTCCACCAAATTACCCCCTTATAACCGCTACTAATAGTAATTTAAATGCAATGGAGAGGAATGCCCCCAGTCGAAGTAGACTATAGTATACTTTAAATGTATTATATACAGAAATTGTTTCCATCCTCATATCGTATTTTAGACCATCGTCGATCCTAGCGACAGCTGTGGTAATTATTGTAAATCGAGTGACATATATAGAATGAAATATTAAAAAAAATGCTTTATACAGATTTCTCAGCATATGTATATATTTTTCGAAATTTTGACACCTCTCCTTTGATCTGGTATTAGCATCAAAGTTGTCATTTGAACCCAAAAATTATAAAAAATTACTAAAGTGTCCACCAACTTATCCCCTTATAACCGGCTATTAATAATAATTTGAATTCAATGGAGAGGAATTGCCCCAGTCGAAGTAGACGATAGTATACTTTAAATGTATACTATAGAGAAATTGTTTTTCTTCTCATATCGTATTTTAGACCATCATCGATCCTAGCGACACCTGTGCTAATTATTGTAAATCGAGTGACATGGATAGAATGAAATATTTTTAAAAAATGCTTTATACAGATTTCTCAGCATATGTATATATTTTTCGAAATTTTGACACCTCTCCTTTAATCTGGCATTAGTATCAAAGTTGTCATTCGAACCCAAAAATTACAAAAAATTACTAAAGTGTCCACCAAATTATCCCCTTATAACCGGCTATTAATAATAATTTGAATGCAATGGAGAGGAATTGCCCCAGTCGAAGTAGACGATAGTATACTTTAAATGTATACTATACAGAAATTGTTTTTCTTCTCATATCGTATTTTAGACCATCATCGATCCTAGCGACACCTGTGCTAATTATTGTAAATCGAGCGACATGGATAGAATGAAATATTTTTAAAAATTGATTTACATAGATTTCTCAGCATATGTATATATTTTTCGAAATTTTGACACCTCTCCTTTGATCTGTTATTAGTTTCAAAGTTGTCATTTGAACCCAAAAATTATAAAAAATTACTAAAGTGTCTGCCAAATGAGCCCCTTAAAACCAGCCATTAATAATATTTAGAAAGCAATGGAGAGAAATGCCTATAAGTGAAGTGGACAATAGTATACATTAAATGTAGGCCATATCGAATGTTTTTTCTTCCTTATATCGTAACTTATACCATCATCGATCTTAGCGACACCTGTGATAATTATTATAAATCGAGTGACATGGAATGAATAAAATATTTTAAAAAAATGCTTTATACAGATTTTTCAGCATATGTATATATTTTTCGAAATTTTGACACCTCTCCTTTGATCTGGTATTAGTATCAAAGTTGTCATTTGAACCCAAAAATTACTAAAGTGTCCACCAAATTATATCCTTATAACCGGCTACTAATAGTTATTTGAATGCAATGGAGAGGAATGCCTCCAGTCGAAGTAGACGATAGTGTACTTTAAATGTATACTATACAGAAATTGTTTCTCTCCTCATATCGTATTTTAGACCATCATCGATCCTAGCGGCACCTGTACTAGCTATTATAAATCGAGTGACATGGACAGATTAAAATCTTTTAAAAAAATGTTTTGTACGTATTTCTTAGCGTATGTATATGTTTTTCGGATATGTATATGGGTGATTCTCACGAAATATGACTATTCACTGTCCCTTGCTCCAAGATCTAATGCTATAATATTAAAAGAACTTTTTTTAAAAATAAATTATTAATTGCATTGCTATTAGTATTTTAAAATGACTTAGCACTAGCATTGACTGTTTTGTATAGTTAAAAAATTTAATTTAACTTCAAAATGACATTTTCCACGCATGTCCCAAACAATGTTTCCAATAATAACTAGCTACCAAACTTCCCATAACATTTTCAATATCTAATTTTTTTTACCTCAACCGATGTAAGCATTTATAGAATACACGCAGAGGGTATTATTTACAAAAACTTCGTTTAAAATAATTTTTTCTGTCAGTAATTTGTTCGTCCCAAGAAAATCTGTCATTTTCCTGGCTAATCTTATTTAGTGGTTTATGACCAAAATAGATAGAGTCAGCAATCAATATCTTAAGTTAATAGTTAAGTTATTTTAATAGTTAATAGTTAAGTTATTTTCCGGTTCAAAATCTATTTCAAAATTTTTTTCAAGATGAGTAGGTTTTTGTGTTGTCATTTTCCTGGCTTCTTGAAATCATTAATAACATAAACTACATAGATTTATCTAAGTTATTTCAAGAAATCCTGTTGTTTTCTGCGGAATGTAAACGTCTTAGGCCAAAATATTAAATTAAAGTAAAGTTATATGCTATAAAATGGCGAATTTGTCATTATCCTAGCTGTCATTTTCCTGGTTTATGAAATCCAGGACATTGAAGTGTTACCAAATTTTTTTTAACTGCTAATACTGTAAGGCGGAAAAGCAAATATTAACCTAATACCAAGTTTATGTATGATTGTTATATGGTTGGTAATATTAAATCCAGGACATTGAAGTGTTATCAAATTTTTTTTTAACTGCTAATACTGTAAGGCGGAAAAGCAAATATTAACCTAATACCAAGTTTATGTATGATTGTTATATGGTTGGTAATATGAAATCCGGGACATTGAAGTGTTACCAAATTTTTTTTAACTGCTAATACTGTAAGGCGGAAAAGCAAATATTAACCTAATACCAAATTTATTTATAATTGTTATATGGTTGATGGTAATATGAAATCCAGGACATTGAAGTGTTACCAAATTTTTTTTAACTGTTAATACTGTAAGGCAGAAAAGCAAATATTAACCTAATACCAAGTTTATGTATGATTGTAATATGGTTGGATGTTACTTATTTATTCAATGATTGATTATTATACACAAATTTATTCTGTACATATTAGCAACAAAAAAAAAATTGATTCTTTCTACAGCGGATAAAAATAATTAATTTAAGCAATTTTTGGTCCATCTAACATAAGGCTCAAGTTGAGTTACTTACTATTAACTTAAAATGACCATTTTTTAAACTTCTAAGCTAATATGTCATTTTCCTGGCATTCAAGATTTGGCGAATTTCTATTTTTTTTTCGAGTAAATGTCAATAACCTACACTGCTGTCGGTAAGATATTAATAAATGTAACTAAAGAAGTATACAAAAATATTTTTAGATTATTTCGAAGACTTTAAATTTGAAGAAATTTTTTGGTTCGAATTGTCATGTTTAAAAAGAATCACCCATACATGTTTTTGTATATGTGTTTGGAAGGGGGCTACAATCCTGTTGCAGGTGCTTTTAGCCCAGTTTAACAGATTTTTGCGATACACATTATTAGAATTATTGTGTTAATTTAGTTAAATAAAAAATTAATATGCTTAGTAATTGAATATTTTAGATGAATATTATCACTTTTGTTGATTCTATGTGAAAATTTTTTAAACCAAGTAAAATAGGAACCTATTAAATATATAGGATAAACTTTAAAAATTAATTTGAATTTTAAGGCCACTTATTTCGCATTTAAATTTTAATTAGTTTGTTTTGAACGGGATTCAACGTCATCTTAAAGGGTTACCAAAAACTAAAAAAATTACGCCAATTTCAGGAAAATTAGAGCCTGAGCAAGTTTTACTCTTATTTAATATTTAAAAAAATAATGCATAGATTTTGTTGTAAATTTACACGTAACAACGGTGATAGAATTCTGTTTATTTCCCCCTGGTTTCAATTAAACTTACACTTTTAATAAAAAAAATAATAATAAAGTTTTTATTTATTAAAATATAGAACATTGCAATGATTATTATTGTTAGAATTTAACTGAACTGTATGTAAAAATGCTATGATTATTTTATCTTCGGTGTTGACCATAAATTCGTGGCAACCAATGTTTAACACTTTCTGATTTTGATTACAACGAAGAAAAGAAAAGTTACTGTTTGTTTCCGTTGGAAAACTTGCAATGGCAGCATAATTATGTAGAAAACCCTCTATGGTTCGACCGATCTCATAATCCATATACAACATTTGCAATGAATTTTGTAGCCGAACATTAGATATAATTCTACTCCTGGGTTAGGGAGAAACTATAAATCTACAGTAATTTACTGCTGAAAATAAATATTAAATACAATAAAGAATGAAATCTAATATATATAATTCTCTTACGTGGCTCCCAAATTTTGGCTGTATTTCTTTTCCGGCGGTGGCAACGTTTGCTTTGTTTTGTTTACGTTTTGAAAACACCAAAGCATTCTGCCTTTTAATTATGTGTTTCTGATCTAATATATATAATTCTCTTGCGTGGCTCCCGAATTTAGGCTGAAGTACTTTGTACAACTAAAGAAGATTCTTTTCACAACACTTAAATATTTACTTTATTTTCTTCATATAACAGTCGGCAAAGAATTCTGTTAGATTAAAAAACATTTCGCTAAAAAAACATTTCACTAAAAAAATAACGAATTCTAAAAGAAATAAAAATAAACAACTTAAAAAATAAAAATACTGTTGCCAGTCATAGAATTTTTTGAAAGTTAACTTAGCAACATAAATCAAAATGACATAGAAGCTCAACTAGATCAAAATTATGATACCTGAGAGCTTGACGTAACAAATCCTTCAATTCTAAAAGTGTTGTATCGCCAAATGCCCAAAATAACAATTGTGTTCTTAAAGAAATTCTATAAAAAGTTTTAAATAACCAACCTACTTCTACTTGAAGAACTTGGCTCATTGATTAAAAATATTGTTTTAATTTTACAGTACTAACTTTACTTCTACTTTCATTATTGCTATGACCCTCTTTCATTACATTTTACAACTTCATGCTAAATTTGAGGACCTTAAGTTGTTTTGTGGTTGAATACTGACATTTAGAAATGTGTATATAAAAAAATAATATTTAGAGGTTAAGAGTTGCCTCAGAAAAATTTGAATTGTTGACATTGAATTTAGCAATGGAAACAATCGTTTTTGTGAAAAATTGAATTGTATTGCTGACATCAAAACTAAAAATATTGTGTTTCAACTTAACAATACTACCTTAATTTATACTTTAGAATTGCCTAGGAGAAATTTGAATTGTTAGCAATGACTTAAACAAAAAGTTTTGTTTTAGCTGACAAATACTAAATTATAATTTTAACTTTTTCTATGACTATACTCCTTTTCTTACTCTTTTCTTTGTTTTTAATACATTTTATATTTTTGTGATAAAATTAAAAACTTATAGTATTTCTGCTTCTGAACACTGATGAAAACACAAAATGATGGGCGTCATCAACAATCAAAACTATATACATTTATTTTACAAATTCCATATTATTAAGGTGGCGCCCTTCAGAGAATTAAAAATACAAAATTATCTTCATCAAAGCCGATGCTTTACATCCGGCGTTCAGAGGAAGACTACTATTTCATATTGTTTTACAACACATGGCTTTTGCCCTCTGGTGGGAGAGACTTTAAAACAAAACTTACGACAGTTACTTTTCTCAACAACTGAAATTTAGAATAGTGTGATTAAGAAAAATATGTGAACTGTTTGCAATTTCAAATTAATATTGAAATGTACAGGTATAGAATTTTCTACAGTGAAAAGTTTTCGGAACTTCAGTGTTCAAAAAAGTATACAAAAGCTAGACGTTAAGAACGTATCCAATGAGCGAGTAAAGCGAGCATCGGATTGCGAAGCCATCCGAAATGAACTGCGAAAGCAGTTCCGGGGGTTGGCGAGCGCCAGCGAGCAGGGACCGAAGCCGCCTAGTGTGTGAATAAAATTTTATTTCTCTTCAAAAAAAATATTCTGCTAAAGCAAAAAGTAAGGAAATAAAAATAAGGAATATTTTTGGGATTCATCAATTTTATCTTTTTTTTTAAAAAAAAATAGAGCACTAAAAATGAAATTTTTAAAAGAATCACCGGATAAACTAAAAATCTGGAGTAAAAGTCATTTTAAATCCAACATGAAATAAATTCAACGTGAAATAAAATAAATTGTCATTTAAAACGATATTCTAATAATTAAAAAGTAGAATTGATTGTTTTTTGTAATACCAACGTTGAATAGAAAACTAAAAAGATTTTCGATTTTAATGTAAAATTAGGAACCTTTCTGATGGTGCAATTTCTTATCAATGAGAAAATATTTCAGTAAAACCACCTTGTAGCTTGTTACAAAGAGTAGAAAATCACGGAAACTTTCTCAGTTAGACTAACGATGTAGGAAATATATAATCTGACAGGTTGAAAATTGAAATTATGAAACTTAAGAGTAAAAAAAAAAAAACACACACACACATTTTGTACAAAACATTCAATTTATACTTACCGCTTACTTATTGCATTCATACGTGCTTCAGTTTAATTGTAAGCGTGAATGAATTTAAAATATATTTAAATGTTCTCAAATGAGCTTCTTTTTAAGTAATGAAACCTTCACACTGGTTTTAACAACTTTATAGGTGTGTGTTCTTTCGTAAAAATAGTAAGATTTTTAGAACTTGATGAGAGTGTGTTTCTTATTTGTGGAATCCAATGAATTATTTAATGTATTAAGTGTTTCAAAAAGTTTTTTTGAGTTTGCAACTAGCACATTGTAAAAAATTGCTGTAATTTTTGCAGGAAATTTCCATGCATTTTTTTACAGTACCGGTGTTGTAACGGTAAATGAACCTGGTTGGCAGGATGCTGGACCCACGTTCATGAGAACGGGAGTTCGAATGTAGCCATCCGAAAACTCCCTTTGTAGTAAATGGTGACTGGTGCAAATTAAATCTATCGAGTCGCAAAGTCCTCCATCTTCCCATAAAAAAGTATATCTCTGAGGGTACTGAATTGGAGATTGATCATTCTCTGGCTCAGGTGAAAATTACGATGTGTGGAAGCATTAATGAATTCCCCCTGTAAACGGGTGGAACGTATGGGTGTGGACGAAGTCAAATTCTTGGCCATAGATGGCGCCACTGAAAAACGATAACAATCGCACTATTTGCCTACGACAACAGCATCAACGAAAAATGAAAATGCTTTTTGCTGCAAAATCGATTGTTTTCATCACATATGCCAGATAATCAGTGCCGACTGAAATCATTTAACGCCATTTTCAGGTGACTGAAGAACATTCGATGTACACTTGTCTTTCTTTTCATACTATTAATTAAATTTTATGTTATTTTCTTAAAACGTTTTAGGACGAAATACGCAAAATTAACAATAGGGAGATCCCCTCACCAAACTTTGGGACTCTATTTTCCAGCAATCCCCTTTATTTTGGGAGTCAATAATCGTAATCGGTAGAAAAATTGTTATTCAGAGAAAAATAGCTTTTGTATCTGATTTCGTAACTCATCTTCACTAACTAATTAACAGATTTAAGATCACCCCACCCCCTTGAACTATTAAGTACAAGAACTTAAAAATGCAGTCATTAGATTAAAAGTTATTCTAGGTGTTTTGCTTATTTTTTTTCCGCACTGTTCATTACTTTAGTTCTACTATAATCTATCACAAGATGTTCAAAAATAACAGTGAAAATGTGTAAAACCGAAAAACGTAACAACAACTTGTTTCTTCTGCATGAAAAAAGCTTCCTAGTCTTTTCCGCTAGAGCGTTTTGTTTAAAATATTTCTATAGAAAAATTCGATCTGGGAGAGGTCGTCAACTTTATCTCAATGCAACTATTATAAAAATATTTATCTATTAGAATTGATAGATGAATATTTTATGTATTGTTGCTGTAGTCAGCCATATAGGCAGAGGGGGTAGGATCGTTCTTGTTTTCTAGTGGCGCCAACTATGGCTAAGAATTTGACTTCTGCCACACCCGTTTACAGGACGGACCCATTCATACAAACACAGATCATAATTTTGACCTGAACCGGAGAACCATCAATCTCCAATTGAGTACCCCCAGAGGTTTTGATTTTTTATAAGAACATGGAGTACTTCGTGATCCAACAGATTTAACGTGCAGCAGTCACCATTTTACTATACGGGGAGTCTTCGGTCTGCTGGATTCGAACTCCCGTTTTCATAAAACTGAGTCCAGCACCTAACATACCAAGCTATCCCGGCCTTATATAATATGTATCTACTATTGCTATGAAAAACTCCCCAATCGGTGCTCGGGGGTAATTTTAAAGTTGACAGTTTGGTCCGGCGGGAGTGTCTCCTAACGTTTGAACAAATTTGAAGTGGATTGGTTCATAACAGCAAAAATTGGTGGAAATTATCGGAATTCTCCTAACACTGTTTTGAGCCGTGATGGCTCACCTGCTAAGGCAGTCATTGAGAAGAGCTAAGGTTCGATTCCCAGAGGCGGTTTGAAGCCCACTCAGCTTCAGATCGATAGGTATCAGTTGGTGCGTAAAGTAAAGGGGTCATGTGCGTAGTGTCTACCACATTGCCACAATCATGACGTTGGTCACGAAATTGTGCAGTCTTATCCCCCATGACCCACTACGGGCTGTAGCGGGAACTCTTTACTTGACCACTGATTTATTTTAATACCGCATTGCGACCATCGATCTTAGGAATTTTAATTGAACGATGCATTTAAAATATAATATAAAACATTGAGTAAAATTAAAAAAATAAGCACTGAAAAACTATTAATATTTGAACTATCGGTAGTTTTAAGCAATGCAGATGCGGAAATAATTACATTTTCCACACAAGGTAATGGAGAAAAAAAATCCAATTCGAATGTGCTTAAAATTTCAAAAGTAATTGATAAATAGTAAAATATTTTTCTGAAATTATTTAAAAAGGCTTTGAACAAAGAAAGAATCATCTTCCAATATAAAACGATACGTGAAAATTGTAATATATATATTTTATCTGACAAGACAAAAATATTTAAATTAATATTAAATTTAGTAAATAACCAAAACTATTTTTTGATTCTTCGAAAATATATTCTGATTCGATGCAATGAAAAAGGGATGCAAAGAATAAAATTAACAATTCGCAGCTCAAGGTCTCAAATTAACAAACTTGTTGGACCGTATTTTTAAAATTGTGGTTATTCCTTATAATTTGAGTCAAAAACTCGTCGGAAAAAAGACGTGTTCCGTGGAAGGTCGAGAGTTAAGACAATTCGATTAAATTGAGTCGTGATTCGTCAGGGGATAGAGCCTTCCAATGAGAGAACCGGGTTCGAATCCCATCAATGGCTGGTCGATACGAATTCAACATTCTGCTTGCTGACGTAAAATATCCTCAATGGTAGACGGGTCATGGGTTAGACTCCCCTTGCAGTCAGGCTAACTGTGTGAGGTTTTCCTCTCCAAGTAACGCAAATGGGGGTTAGTTCCATAGAAAAGTCCTCTATGAAGGCAAATTTCTCCCAATACCTGATCCAGGAGTTCACTTGTCTTCTGGATTGGGTTCAAAATTACAAGGCTACGGAGTTGAACATTAGAAGTGAGGTAAAAATAGGTCGGCTATTCAACGACGGTTATAAAATAAAATTCAATTAAAGTAGTAACAATTTTAGAAACCTAATATTATATTTATATCGAATCATTATTTACTTAATATTTTAATTATTTCCACTGAATTGTTCAATCAAAATGTCAATGAAAAAATCGCAGTTTTAAAAAATAACTCGAAATTAAAAATAGCTTTTAGTTTTGTTTCTCACCTTTATTTTTCCATTTTACGTCAGACCCATAACGTTTCATAATTCAAATCGCCTTTGTTTCGTATCATTTACGTCTGGCAAGTCTTGAAAATGAGCGCCAATTTTGAGTGAGTGAAACATGTCTACTGTTATTTCAAATCAGTATAATTTCAAAGCAATGAAGTTTTTTTAATCAAATAATAATCATACCACCTCAGTCTCCTGCAATCGTTTTTTTCTTCTTTTTTTTATAATAAACACAATAATATTTTCCAATAAACTTTTAACACTAAAAAGAAAATAAATAATTTTTAATTGTAAAGAAAAGTGTTTCTCTAATAGCCATTTTCAATGTTTGTATTATTTGTTTGTTTTTTCCTGAAATTCAGCTTATTTTATTCATTTTTAGTTTATGCATAATTTTAAAATTATTATTGCTTGAACGATAACAAAAATCAATTCGTCACTTCAAAACTATTTTTTTGTTTTTTAAATCGGTGTTCCGCCTCATCAATCACTTAAAAGTTCCGTAGCCGGAAATAATTGGGAAACGCAGTTCTAGGGAAAATTCTTATGATTTTATATCCTTTATGGCATCTGCAGCGTCTATTAAAAATATATATAATTCAATCTTCAATATAATGATAATTTTTTATCAAAAAAGTTTTTGTTTATTCTATATGTATATATATTTTTAAATTTATCTTTGGAATTTTAATTGGGCTCCATAAACCCTTTAAAAAACCGCGGTTTCCGTGATGAAAAGCCGAATAAAAAGTCTTTTCTTATAATATTAATAGACTGTTAGCAATTTTCTTAAGTTACGAAATTAGACAAGGAAACATATTTTCTCCGAATAAACATTCCACTTTTTCGCATTCGGATAAATATCGTTCAAATATAAGGAGTAGCTGCAATCTAGGAATTATGGTCAGAATATATTGGTCAGGAGGGCAGTCTGAAAGTTGAAATCTTTTTGAACGAAATGTATCGAATAATTATTTTAATTTTAAAAATACGAATTTTTCCAAAATTTGATATTTTGGAAAATATTTGACCCATTTTGCTCAAATTTTTAAGTAATAAAAATAATTAACCTTTGATAAAAACTACTTTCTGATAAAGGTATTTCCTGAACGAGAAATTACACTACGTTCGAAATGTCGACACAGAGCATTTCCATTTTCCACTATGATAAAAATCCCTCCCATCTGTATTAATACACCTTAACAAACAAAAACAAACACCTTTAAGCATTTTTTAAAAGCGCTACGCACCCTGAATAAGGAAATATATATATATATATATATAATAAGGTTTTTTTTTTAAAGAAATACAATTTTTTTTTTAGTTTGATGCGTTGACAATTAAAATTTGAAAACTCTATTGTTTATCATTACAATGAATTCTTTGTGCTTTCAGATAAATCATGAATTTTCGTCAGATTTCCGCTTTCAAGAAAATATTCAACCTATTTCTTAGTTCTGAGGGGATCTGGCAGACAGATCTTTGTCTAACCCAAATTATGACGAGAAAGTTTAGAAATTTTAATTAACTTTTTTTAATTCATAATTCTTCATCCGAGCGACTGGTTTGTATAAATTTTCTATTTCAATATTCGTTTGCTTTTTTATCATAATTTTAATTTATTTCCTTATCATCGACTCATTGAGAGTAAAAGTCGCCCCGAATTTGTGAACCACTCTGCATGCGCTCTCTATCATTATTACAAGGAGAATACTTGTCTGCTATAACCTCCACTTCCTACAAGGGGCTGGGGGAATAGGCGCACTCTCAGAAATTCAAGTGAGGGGGCGATGTTTTGCCCCTCCTGAAATTTGAACATTTGCTGCTAAAATAAAGGCACGTGAAATTGGTAATTTTAGAAAATAAAAAACTGCTCTTCTTTTCAATTTTGAAGTTATTTTCAAAAAAAAAAAAAAAAAAAAAACTTTATTTTCTTTTGAAACTTAATTAAAGGGCCAATGATGTACTTCGCTCCTTCTAAAATTAGAAATAGAGAAAAAAAAAACTTTGTTTCCAACTTTGAAGCGATTTCTTAAATAGAAAACTTTATTTTCCTCTGAAATTAAAGTAAGGAAGCGAATAACGTGCTTCGCCTCATCTGAAATTTAGACATTCATGAAAATAATGTCAAGTTAAACTGATAATTTAAAAAAAGAAAAAATCAACAAAACGAATTGCGAAAACTGTTCGTATAGTGCAAGTAATTATTTTTTACTTCGTAGCTTTTGGTTATCTTTATGCAAAACTAATTCATGCTAAACCATGCAGCTGATATATATTATTTTTTTTACTGACAGCTGCATAATTAAATAAAAATTTTAAAGTTACTTAAGATGTTAAGGGAATATAATTTTGTCGTCACTTTAAAAATTATTAAATTATTTATTTTTTATTGTTAACATAACCGAGAAACTTCGCTAATTTTGAAATTGTGGTAAAATATTGCTAAAAACTTCTTGGGAGTATTTTCTCATGTGTTAGAAACTTAAATACTGTAAGCTTTATTAAGATACTGTTTTAAACTGTTATTTAAATTATGATTGAGTGATTTTTCCAGTTTTATACTAGAGCTAAATAAACTCGAACCCCTTATGTAAAAATAAAACTTTTTGTCATAAAAATATTAAAATCTCTGTAGAACATGAAAATTATTCACGATATGGGAGAATTGACCGGTTGTGGCAGAAATACGTATACTAAAAGTATTATTCGAAACAAACAAAATGCAAAAATAATAATAGAATATTAACTGTACACAATTGTTAGAAAAAGTCATGAAGTCAAATGTGCAAAAACGATAAGACAATAAGTGCATTTTCGATGCCAAAGTTCAAGTGTCATTTAACCGGTTTTTTCAGTGTTAACAATCAGTTTTAAGCACAATTTGGAACATACACAAATTGTATATAATGCATCAGACTGTTCATTTATAGATCTTAATGTAATCCTAAAGGAAACCTTTGGGCATGTATTGCAAACAGACATTAAATTTCTACAGACATGTAACACAATTAGAATGAAAAATAATGATTTGGGAAAAATATGTGTGTTTGTCAGCATAATTTGAAATGCACAATTACACACACACACACACAAAAAAAATTGAAGACTGCTAAAAATTACTGAAAAATAATCACATATCTGTTTCAAAAATAAATGATTAAAGCCATAAAAAATAAAGTATTAAATTATAAATACACATATTTAAAAATATGCTTATTTAAAAAAGGATGTTTTAATTTGATGTATAGAGCAATTTACAAAAAAATGATAAAAATGTTAAATATAATGAAAAAAACAGATAACTGAACTGATGTATCATTGAGGGTGGTCAATTTTCGGGAGGGTGACCATCTCAAAACTTTGCTAACTAATTCAATTTTATTCTTACAAACTCCCATTTATTTTGACATAATGGCACTCTTAATGTCAAAAAATGAAGCTTAGACATTAATAAAATACTATCTATATTAATAGTTTTGCATGATGCTATGATAAGTGAGATATATAAGTGCCAGTATAATTTAATATTTGAATTCTGCAAATCGAATTCAAATTGTTTGATAAAGAATTTTTTTTTGTTATTAGTTTTACTACCCATTAATTAATTAATGCAACAAAAAATGCGTGAGAAAAAAGTGCTAGTGTGGGGTAGAAATTCTGAGAAGAAAAATTATGAAAACAGATATGGGAAAAAATAGCAATATAAGGAAGGAAGAAAATTTTTTATTTATAAATCACATGCACACGCAATTTCAGATATGAACACGTATATCTTATAAATTATAATTTAACGTACAGAGTTTATACCAATATACAAAGGTTAACATAAAAGTTAACACAGCATTATAAAATTATAAAGTATTATAAAACCAGAATACCATATTAAATATCCACATGCAAAGGGAAAAAAAACATTTTTTTAATATGTTTTCAAACATTGTAAAAAAAATAAACTTGAAGAGTAATTAATTTCACATTTTATTTTTATTACATTATATCACACACACAGTTTATTTAAAACACAAACATATAAAAAGTATACGTATCATACTGTAAATGTAACCTTTATTTTAAAAACTTTTCTTTGAAAACTTAAATTTCAAAACTCCTTATGACATTTTTCCAATCTTATATAACAGTTTCCTTACAGTTCCACCCCAATGAGCCTTTATAACAGTACTGAAAATGAAAAAAAAAAATTATATGAGCTTTAAAATATTTTTGAATGATAATAAACATTTTTTTCCTCTTGTAGAATCAATGACTGAAATTAAGATAAACAGATATGTCAAATTAAGGAAGAAATCAAAAGTTAAAATAATACTTCAAAATCCAACAATAAATGTCCTTCACTTTATTGTTAAATCAAAGCATTTCTGCAACAACTCATGGTGGGTCGATGGGTGGTGGAGGTCCCTTAATTTTGTGACCAACAGCATAATGGTTTCAGTGTGGTAAGCATTACACACAATTTTTGCTTTTCAATCACATACATGCTTTTAACACCATCAATCAGCAACTGTGTGGGGGCTTGTCACCATCCTTCATAATTATACCTCAGTTTGTTTGATCACTCAGACATTGTTGTAAATTTCAGATAATATATATTAAGACAGATGGATTTTATCAAGAAGCTTAAAAAAATTATGTTTCATTAAAAATGTCATCCTTATGAATTTGTACAAATTAAAACAAATTGTAAAAATATTATGTGAAAGATTAGCTAAAATATATAGTTATTTTACATGTTAATTTTTTAAAACTGCAATACTGATCACAAAAATGATGATAAATTGAAATGGAGAATTGAAAACAGTTAACAATGCTGTTTTAAACAAGATAGTCACCAAAACCACTTGATGCTTGGTTTGTGATGAAATTTAATGCATAATAATCAGAATTGGTTATACTGAGCCAAACTTAATCACTATTACATACTCAAAAATAGGGGGAAATCACAATGCTATAAATAAAATCTGCCCTCTGTCAGAAGATATAAAGGTAGTGTAAACATTTTTAGCATAATATTATGGAAAAAATTTTATTCTGCATCACTTTGCGTTATACAATATTAACATGAATTTTAATGTTATACAATCGTAACAAATTTGTAACTGTTAGTTAGAGAAGGCAAAATGATACAAATAATGCAAAAAAGTATATAAAATTCATATTTACAGCTAATAAAATTTAAAACAATTTAATTTATTATCATAGAAATAAACCTTAAGTTGTGATTAATATTTTAATCCAACTTAAGCCAGATTTTTAAAAAAAAATACAATAACAATAATGAAAATTTTAACATTGCTGATTATATATATATATATATATATATATATATATATATATATATATATATATATATATATATATATATATATATATATATATATATATATATATATATATATATATATATATGACATTAAGTAAATATCACAAATAGTGACAGTAAAGAATGTTAGACATGATTAAGGTCATAACTCTATTTTAATATAGCAAGTAAATAAAATAATTTTTAAAAAAAAGAGGTTATTCATTCACACAGTATTTTATTGAAATTAAAACTTAGATATAATAACAATTTTAAAAGCTTCTTATAATTGCTGAAAAATAAGCAAATACAATTTTGTGAGAGGAGTTACTTAAATGCCCCTTTTAGCTTAAAAATAAAAATAGATTTTATAGAAATAAAATAATAATTCATAGTAAATAAAATTAAAATTATAAGTATTACATTTTCTACATATTTGTAATATTTCTTGAATTACAGAATTTATATTTTTAGGCTACATTATAGAGGCTTTTTGAGAAACTTTTCAAAGCTATTTTTCAATTTTTTAAGGCTATCTGAAGTCAAGACATTATACAAAATTCAGTTAAAAGAGTTGCACACTTTCTAAACTTAGATTTAATAATTTTATATATACTCAATATCTTATTAAGGATTCAGTTGTGATAAGTTAACACAAGGAATTTTCTAAGTAATATGAAAGAAAAATTCTCTTCATTAAATGAAAAATTTTGTTTTCATAATTATGTAATTTATATTTAGGAGGGGTCATACATTAATGTTTTTCACTTATAGACCATATAACAAAGAATTTATTGTAAGAATGTAAAAGCAAGTGAATTTCTTAATTTTATTTTAATATGTGAATTTTTATGGGGAAAATGGGCTTTTTCATTCACACCTTTTCAAAGTGTTTTAATTGGTGCCTTTTGATTTTTTCATAAAAAAGTTTCAAATTTTTCTCTAACTATTGCATATTTAAAAGGTATAATATTTCATTGAGTAAAGTTTCATTTCTGTTTCCCATCCCCCAATTTAAAGTCAGATATTTAAAGTAAATTTCCAACTAAGCACTAAACATGCTAATTATGTATTGTGAAAACTTTGGTTGCTAAATGTCAAATTTGTTAGAAATGTTTATTGCAGTTTTTAATATTTGTTCACATTTGTGAAAGTCATTAGAAAAGCGCTCCTCTAGTTTATTTTCTGTTATCGTCTGTTACAATTAATATTATCAGATTGAACATTAAAAACCCACATATTAAATCACATAGGAATGAATGATTGTATGATTCCTCATTTTTTCTGTACAAGTGAAACATTGTAAATTTTTGACTATAGATTCCAGAATTTTGAACCCAAATCAGCTTAAAAGTAAGAAAACTTGTATTGCACATCACATCACTACTGTTCCCATCTTGCTTTTATTTAATAGTTATGACATAAATAATTGTTTATTTTATCATTGATAAACCTTTTAATAATATATCTTAAAGGGAAAAAAACACATTATATGGTTCTAAAACATAAACTCAAAATATTATTTTTCCATGTCTTGTAACTTACATACCTGTCACTACTGTGCCATTAATTCTTTCTTTTAATGATAGGGTGAAAACTGTGACTATTAGAGTGTTACAAGTTTATTTCCATGTCTTGTAACTTACATACCTGTCACTACTGTGCCATTAATTCTTTCTTTTAATGATAGGGTGACTATTAGAGTGTTACAAGTTTATTGTCACAAATATATGATTTTTCTGATTTTTTTTGAAAAAGAAAATAATTTTAAAGAAAAATAAACTTTGAGAAGTCACATTTAAAAAAATTGGTAAATTATTTACTTAATACAAATAATCAAAACACTAAAATCAATGTATCAGAAATATCTGTAATTAGCATTGGTCACCAGTTTGGTTCTCATAAGGAACTTGTCATTTTGCTGTTCCTCACTCAGGCTTTTTTCTATTTTAACAAAGTAAAAATTAAGCACTTTTAAGGACATTTTCTTGAAAAAATTAAGTACTTCTATGAAAAATTATGGAGTTTAAAAACAGTATGATTGTTTATTATCGAATATATAGTGACAGTGCCAATTACATCTTTCTAAAAAATTCAATAAATAAAAGAAATAATAAAAAAAAAACAATTTAATTATAATATAAGCACTGATATAATCGTATTAATTAACAGAGGCTGCCAATGAAGTACCATGCAATTTTTGCAAGCCTGGGTTGGGTTTTTTAAAAAACGTTTCCAGATTGTTAAAAGTTAACATCAATCAGATTATAAAAATTAACATATGAAACTAATCTGTACTCCATTTTTAATGATTTCATAGAAATTGAATTGTAAAATTAAGTGCAGAAATTAAGATTTGCACTTTTTTCATTTTATTAAAAAAAAAAGAGCAAATAAAGAAATTTGACAAAAACATTGAAAAAATTGTTTCAACAAGTGTTTATATTTCGCTACTAGACAAGCAAATGTTCTATATTTACTATTATGATCAACTTTAACAAAATTATTATTTCCAGCTAAACCTGTTATTAGGAATTAACTTTATATAATGTTACTAAACATTCTGGCAAAACACATGAACTAATTTTAAAGCAACCAAAAATTGAACAAAAATTAAAAACAGTATATTAAGTAGCAATGTTAACTGAATAAAATGATTATTAAAATCTAAGGACCTTTCAGTTGATTAGATTTAAATTTTTATGAAACAATTTGCTTATCCTTAAGAAATAAAAATAATAGTGTAACAATCTAAAACTTTAAAATAATTTTACAATGCAAGAAAACAAATTATAAATAGTTACCAAATATTTAACTTTCTCGTTAGTAGCAAATCATGCTTTATTTAGTACTCAGGAAAAAAATGTAAAGTTTTTTTGAAAAAAAAAAATTGGTTTTCAACAAAACCCTAAAGTTTTTTGATGAAAAACCTAGGTACACTGGGATTTTTCAAACCCTGTTTCATACAGATCTATTTAATTTTCAGCACAATCATGAATTCTAAAAATGTTATGCTTTCTATAAATTTACAGTTGCTTATTACACATTGAAATATTATACAAATTTATTGAATTCTTCAAGATTTCAGGAAATAGTTTTCGTGATGGATTCTAGTTCAAAAATTTTTTCTGATACTTCTTTTCTTATCGTTTTACTTAATTCCTATAAGCAGACGTATTATCAGTAGAACTAAATTTCTTGAATTCTGTTAGTTTTGAAGGTTGTTTTGGGTTTTCCACTTAGGTACCTTAAAATTGCCCTCCCCCCTCCCAAAAAAGCACTATCTTTTCCATGTGCAGTATCCCATACTATTATTTTCTTTTAGAATGCTTTACTCCTCTCATAGAGTATCATTCTAGGCAAAAGCAGAATATATTAATGACAGAACCAATCATTAAAAGTTCTTCCCCTTGACTGCAGCCCCCCCCCCATTAATTTTTGTCTTTCTAAAATGCTTTACCCTCAATGCATGATCCAATTCTAAGTGATAAAAGAACAACATTTTATTTTAAAAAATTGAACTGAAAGATATTCATTATCAAATTTTAAGTTGAGCACAATAACAATAAGCAAATTAATAAAAACAGCTAAACATAATTCTTTGCTTAGAACTAACATGATATTATTTGCAATGAAATTGGAATAAAATCAAAATTATTTTTAAAAGAAATAAATATATATATATTTTTATTGTTCAGTTCTTGTAAAGTAAATCTTTTTAAGTAAATTTTTATGTTATTCTCAATCATTTTTTTTCTTCTTTTGAGTAAAAGAATAGTTGATTACATAATGTAAAGACAAACAGAATAAATTATAATAATTTTATTTCATTAGAAAACTGTAAATGTAATTTAAAAGTCACTTTAAAGCACTAGTTTTTATATATGGTTTAAAAAATTCTTTGATATAACAATAGTTGCTATAAACTTGGATAGTAAAAGAAGGAATTTAGTGTAACAAAAGAGAAAGATCTACGTAGATTATATAAGAATGTGCTCAGGTATCTGAATTGTTTTCCATATGCTATAACAGAACAATGCATTTCCATGAACAAACAATTCAATTTACAACAAAGGAAACCCATAAAATTCTTTCTACTTATTTTAATACCAATGTAATGAAAGTTGCAGCATGAGATGCTATGATATATGATAATCTCTGATAGCCAGGATTTATTATCCAAGAAATAACAATGAGAAACAATAAGCCAGTTTTAATACTAGATCTGGTAGGAATATTTTATCCTCATTAAGAGTGAGACAAACACGAATTTCTTAAAAATATAAGTTTATGCAAAATTTGTTGCACGACCATGGTGAACATTTCAAATTAAATCTAGGACATGATATATGACACATTTGAAATAACGAATGTGATGCAAGTGTTCCATAAAAAAATTTTTAATTGTCTTTGCAAATAAATTGTTTTAAAGTAAAAAGATAAATTTAATATTTAAGCGGTTTTTACTTTCATATGTCATTCTGGTATCATAACAGTTACTGCTCTTCCATTATCATTGGAGAGCAAAAAACTAAAAATTATGTTTGTTTATAGAACATAAACAATTAAATTCTGTGTCAAGACATTGAAACAAATGCCCATTGAACGGGAGTATGGGGCCATGCGTCCAAGACATAAAAAAGAGATAAAATTAAGAGTGTAACAACTGCAGAGCAATCACCCCTTTAAACAAAGCATTTTAAATCCTACCAAACATTTTAATGCAAAAGGTTATTACCATACATTGCAAAAGCCATCGAAAATTATCAATGTGGATTAAAAAGAGAAAGATCAAGACCAGATCCACACAATCATACAAATCTGGGGGAAAAACAAATGAAATTAATATTTATACATACCATACATTTTTTGACTTTAAGACAGCATATGATGGCATAGAAAGAACAAAATTATATTGCGCACAACTCGATTTAGAAATATCCATGAAACTTGAGAAATCTTACAAAGATGACTCTTAATAGAGTTAAATGCAAAGGAAAACTATGCAAAGTAAAACCTATACAAATATCTATAAGAGTGAGATTCCATGTCATTGGAAAAAGTTATTAAAGACTCAGTATAACAGTTTAAATACTAGAATAATTGATTAAATATAGCAAACAAATGTTAATATGAATTAAGAAATCACTTTGAATTAAAACACTTAATAATAAATTAACGACTTATCAATATAAAACTTCAGTAAACCAAATAATTATGTGTGAAAGCGCATTCTGGACCATGAACAAAACAAAGGAAAACAGGTTCTAAGAGAAAAGAAAATATTTGAATGAAAAATATTTGGTGCTGTCAAAAAATAATGTCTGGAGTATAATAACCAAATATTGTGAAAACTAAAAAGGTATATCAATTACGATGACTCGAACATATCTACAGATACAATGATTTAAACCCAAAGAAAAAATGGCAAACAAGTAGACCAATCATGAGGTGGCTTGATATAGTTGAGAAAATGTCACATAAAATTGGGATCAACCATTGAAAAACTGTAACAGTAGATCATTCCCAATGAAAGAAACTTAAGGAGAGAGTCTTGGCCTGCAAGAGGCTGTAAAAATGCTGAAAAAGAAAGAACTGTTTTTTTTTATAGTCCTATTTTTAAAATGTTAAAAAAGGTTAGAAATAATAAATCAATAAGGTTAATAATTTTCCTTAGAAAAAATAATTAAAGTGAAATATGCAAATTTTTTCAACAGGTAAAATAAAATTTAGTTAATAAGTAATAAGTTAATCAAAATGAATATTATTTAAAATTATACAGATATTAATCTTTAAAAGGGTCCACTAATAAACATTTCAGCATGGTCAAAATTTATTTTCAAAGAATTTATCTAACAAATAATAAAAAATACTGAAGGGAACAGTGAAATTTTTTCTGGTCTGATTTAAGAAAAAAACTAGTTATTTTATCAAACAAATTTAAAGAGTGTGTCAAAGAGTATTTCACGAAAATCAAAATTAATTTTAACACAATATTTTCCATTTAAAAAAAATTCATAATTCATATTTATTGGTAATAAATGTGAAACTTTCTCATTAATCAGTCATACTTTTCGTTTCAGAAACAAAAGATTGAATGTAACATTTTCAATCCTATTTTTTGTATAAAAATAATAATGTTGATTAAAGGTTAAAAGAAATACAAAGAAACTTTTTCATTACTGACAGCATATTTCGTTTAGAAGAAGAAAAAAAAAAAGAATTACTTTTCACATAGCTGAAACAGCAAGTATGCAAAAATGATGGAGCAGCAGCTGTGGGTTCCACTCCTTACGTTTCTGTCACTAAATGAAAAGAAAACAATTAAGGACAGTGAAAAATACACAAAATTAGCATTCTATTTCTGATAACTATGAACTACAATTACTATGAATTAAAAACTACATAAAAAAATGCATGGAGACAATTTCTTAACAGAAAAAAATGGTTACAAGGAAAAAAAACTTTTTATAGAAAAGAAATTAGGTTAAAAGGTTTTTATATAACTTGTTGATATATTAAGCTATCTGTAGAAAAACTAACTAGTGAATTAACATTAAAATAATGAAATTTAAACCTCTTTCAGAAAAATTTCTGTTCTACATTTTATATATTATAGAGTAACAAGCATAGGAAAACTTTTATTACAATTATGATTTAGGTAAAAGTGCATAAACAATAAAAACCTATAAGCAGAATCCTTAAAGTTTGTTTTGATTTTAGTGTTTTCCCCCTTAAACATGGTTTACATATTAAAAAATATTAGTCAAGATAAGAGTTTTAAGTAGGGGTGCACAACCTATGTCCTGCTGGCCACATGCGGCCCATGGGAACTTCTAATCGTAGTAAAAATTTCTTTTATTAAATTATTTAATTTAAATTTATATTACTCTATAAGATACGCATTTTTTTCTTTTTGTTTTTGCACTTTCATTCTGCAAGCTTCCTTTTGGTTAGAATATATATCATGTCTCGCAATATTTATATATATATATATATATATATATATATATATAAATAAATAAATACAAGAAAACACTAAGAAAGTTAAGAAAAACAATAAGTAACATTGTTTTGTAACACTGTTTTGCGGATATAATCGTGTGGGCTGAAGAAAAGATTATATCTTTTTTTTTTCCGGCTTTTTTTCCGGTTTTTTAATTAACATTTCACTTATTTTTTTTTTTTTTTTTTTTAATAAAATATTGTTTGTTGTTTTTTTACTTATTATTTCCCACCCCCTTTTTTTCATATGTCTATAATTTTTCTTTGTTTTATTCTTCATTTTGAACTTATATATATATATATATATATATATATATATATATATATATATATATATATATATATATATATATATATATATATATATATATATATATATATATATATATATATATATATATATATATATATATATATATATTAAAAAATTAATTATTGTGAAAAATGGAAAAAGTTTTTTTTTAAAATATATCAGTGTTTCTAGTTTTAAATAAATTTAAATAATTAAAAGTATTTAATTTTCTGCTAATATGTTATTAAGTTTACTTGTGAAAATATCTGGTGCTTAGAACACTAATGTTTAGATAAAAATCATTGTGCACCCCTAGTTTTAAGAATAAAATAGAATCAAGTTTCTCTTAAAATACACAGTGAGGTAGCAGCTAAACGTTTTTAGAAACCTCGGTTATTAAGTTATAATTTAAAAGAAAATTTTTTAATTTGTTTATTATAGTTCGTTTTTATAAGCTACAATTCAAACGATCTACAATTTAATCCTTTTTATAAGGGACTATTCATTACAAATCAAACGTGCAGGAAAACGACGAATGAGAGTTAACCTAAAATATTTTGGAAATGTATGAAAATTAATACATTTGTAATACATTTAAAACATTTAATTGAAAAAATTATTCAAAATATTTACGCAAAAATATTTACGGTGCAAAGTAAAGGATAAATAAATGCATTAACATATTTATAATAAATATTTGGAAATTTTGGTTTTCTTGTTTCTTGGGGAAAACAATAAATATTCAACAGCTGTTACAGATTGTAGCTGTTACACATGTCTGAAAATTCCTGTGAATACAAAAAGCTCCTGATTGGTTTAAAGATTTTCAGGCCTTCTGCAAATATTTGCTCTAATTGTTTGTGTTGGTATTATATTGCACTTCTACGACTACTTTTTGATTCAACTATATCACAAGTTTCAATATATTAATATATTTAATTATTTCAATTATTACTCAAACTGTAACATAATCCACTTTTTTCATTATCACCATTCAAGAGACACTGTTCTGCTTCTCAAAACAAATTAATTTCAACATTATGGTTAAATGTTGGCAGAAATTTTGAACAATAAACGAAGGAATTTGCTAGTTTCAAAAATCCTCTGAACGGGTACTTTAAATATTATACGAATAGAATTTGTGATGGAACTGTTAAAACAATACAATATATGTGAGGAAAGGAAAGATGCAGAAATTATGGATCTAGGTTTGACTATATTTAATAACAACTTAATTGATAACCATATTTGCCCATGCAATGAATGAATTGTAAACTTAAAACATTAATATATATCAACAATAATCTATAATTTGATTTATCATGGGCTAAATAGTGTTATATTCATATTATATTACAGTAAAATATACTTTTAAGAAAAGTTACACAACTATTAACCCTGTAAAAGCTTATTATTGAATATCACTAGAAAAAAAATTATGTATAAATAGTATATTATACACATTACATAATTTCATTAATCGTGTATAAATATTATGTCAGTATAAGAAGAAATTAGGAATAATGAATAAATATAAATATTTTGTTACATTACGTAGAAATATCATAAAAAACTACAACAGCTACTTTTCATGTTTTGAATTTGAATAATGAGGACAATAATATTAGGAATATGATCCATACACAAATAAGGAAAAATTAATTAATGAGCTTCATATTAAAAAATAAATAATTTACAGCTAAATTTTTGTCAATATAATAGGAATACTAATTTCCATTGTGAAACAATATTATAAAATTCCAATCATAATTACAGAAACTTTAAACATTTTAAAATTTTGTATTAATTTTTAATAGTTGTTTCATTTTAGTACACTTAACATATTAATTTAAAACCAGGTTAGATCTTCATGAAAATCGTCAATCAATGTAAATAAAAATCTCAATAAAATAGAAAGAATTATAAACAAAAGTAGAAAATTATAAACAAAAGAAGAAAATTATAAACAAAAGAAAATTATAAGCAAAAGAAGAAAATTATAAACAAAAGAAGAAAATTATAAACAAAAAAAAGCTTAAAAAACTCTTTTTTTTTCATTTTGAAGCAGATTATTAGCAGAGCAAGACTATTTTAATAACAAAATAAAATATCATTTGCAAATTACATAGAAATGATAAATATAAAATTACAAAAGATAATTAAAAGAAAACTAATATATTGGTAAAAAAACTCGTATTTACAATAAAATATCCCTTTATATTTTTAGTTTAAGATAAATCACAATACAAGGCAAAACAATATTAAATATTTTCCCTATTTTACACAAATATATATAAAAATTTACTTCTGCTGTACCAACTTGAACATCAGAGAATGCTTGGAGTATAAAAAGGAGAGTCAATTTTATGGCATCAGAAATAGTATTATTAAGAGGAGCAGCTCAAAACTGAAATTGAAAAATTTTAAGTGTTAAACATACTTTTAAATGATGCATGAGTGATTACTTTCTAAAAAATGTACAAAACTGAACAATGTACAAGAAAGAAAGCTTATGTAAGGAGCATAAATATTTCTTGATTGTGCAAAATTTTTTTAATTGAAATATCATCTTAAAGTAAAAATGAATAGAAAGAATGACAAGAAAATTACAAGCCATATTATTTAAAAAAATAAAAATACCTTCATTTAAAAAGCCTTGACACAGACTTAGATCTTTATTGAGTAAGCGTACAGAACTCAACAAATCTACTTGTTATTATTTTTTTAGGATAATGATCTGTGTTAACCTTGAATTTAAATGTTACAAAACACTATAATTAGGCAAGAGTCAAAACTTACTTTTTTACACAGATTGCCAGTGCTTTAATATAGTTAAAACATAATTCTTGTAACAGATTCTATATTATATGGTAAGATTGAAAGTCTACAAATTTTTTTAGTATTTCATAATTAATGAAAAATGGAAGAGATTTAAGTTGCCTTATTAAAGTAAAATAATTTTAAATACACTTTTTATTCATAATCTGCAATAAATAAGTACACCTATGTGTTTCAAGTTGTTACTATACCTTTTTATAAGTCTTGAAAGTTATGTTTCATATCATCAATGGTTATTTCAATTGATTGTAAAACGAAAAGTTCAAACTATGAAAATAATTAGTAACCCAATTTTTTTTTCAAAAAACTAATTAACAAAAACATTTTTCAGGAGAAACTTTGATTGGACCCTAACTTCCCACCCCTTGAGTACAGCCATAAAGAACGTTAACTCAGACAACCAGTTCAGGAGCACATTTAATAGTTATCCAATATAACTGCTAGAAATTTCATGCAGAACAATTTATTGCACACTAGTAATTCATATAAAAAAAATTCATTGTCTACTTCTTAAATTTTACAAAAATTGTGAAAACAGAGTTTATCAGTGCCACTTTTTAATATTAATATATCTTTTGGTATAAGAGTTAAAATCAATTTCATAGAAAAATGCACTGCTTATTGAATTGTGGAACATGCTTAAAAATTCAATAATCAGGATTACATGTAAAGAGCAGGGTAATAACAGAAAATTAAAAGAAATAGCAATGCTCTTTCTATTTTAAGGTAAGAAGTAGTTAATTGAGCAAGCAAAATTAAAGTTTCCAATAATATGTACACTTTGGTTACGAATAATTAGGCAATTGAATCAAAGAATCGATATAAACAACTTTATATACTAATTTGTAAATATCAAAAATAAAAACTATATTTTTATACATTAAATAGAGTTACTACTGAAACTGACAATACATTTTATTACAGTTCAACTTGAATATATTATATTATTAAAAAAAAAATTTGCACTTGCATATGGATGGTGTTTTCTACACTAGGGACCGCTGCAAGCTCGGGACTGCCTAAATTTCCGGGTTACTGTTTCAGTTGTATTTTAAAGCCATTTGGCATTATTGTGTTTTGAGATTCTTGCAAACAATGCATTTGAATACTTATTACTTATGTTTACAATACTAACAATACTTGTGTTTACAATACTAAAAGTGTTAACACTAATGCAAGATGGTGCACAGCTTGCAACACGAACAAACAGTAATAAACAAATGGAAAGAGGCCAAATTAAGACTGCCAAAAAAGCGAGTCATTCAAAATCTAGCAGCCATGTCACATTTTTTAATAATAAATAACAAAATAACTAAAACAAATTTTCACTCCAAACTCCCCAGAATTACATAATAACATTAATATCTTATGAAATACGGCAGATTTGAGCTCAGAAATTATCCAGTTTATTTCTTTTATTGAAAACAAAATTATCCGTTTGAAAACATCACCTATCAGAATAACATGTAGTAAGCAGATTGTTATTGTTTACATTTCTATTGAAAACACCATCCATTAGAAAGAAGATAAAGATTTTTAAAGATTAAAATATTTTTTTCAAATCTGTATTATTTAAATAATGGTATTTTTTTTCAATTAATAACATGACTTTAACATAAACAACAGAAAGATTGCTAAAATTCAGGCAATAGCACTATAGCACTATTTAGACTAGCGTCACGAGACAGAATCCACAGAAAAACTGCTCCAATCGTTATGAGCTCACGCTTGCGCAGCGAAGATGTCATGTGTAATAAATTTGATTTGTAATAATTAAACATAATTTTTAAACCTTTAAAGTAATAAGTAATACATTTTTCCATGTCTGTAAAAGGTGACTAAAACCATAAAATAAAGAACTTCGTCGCAGCTTAAAAATGATTGAATGTAATGATATAAAATTAGCTTTTCATACTCAAGTATTTGTTTACTCCCATTTCTGCCTTTTTTGAAATTAGTTACTAAGCACTTCTTTCATGTTTTCATCTAACTCTCTATAAAATTTAAATTTCAAAAACTAAAATAGACTTTGCAGACAAGTAAGCTACAAGCTTAAAAAAATTCTTCCACGTAAGTGTTCTAAAATAACATCCAGAAAGGGCACGTTCCGGTGTACTATTCGTACCGGTGGTTTAAACTTACAAATTTTTTAAAAAAGAAAAACATGTAGATGTTTGCCCGGGGGTGGCTATGTGGCCAGGACTGTAACTAATAAAAAATTGTCAAGACTAATTTTTTTTACAGCACTTTATGCAGGGGCGGATCTACTTAAGGGCTTTTTGGGCTGCAGCCCAGGGCCCCGCGGATACAAAGGGCCCCAGGCCCCACTGAAAACAATAGGTGATATTTTGAATTAAAACAATATCTAATATTAAGAAAAAAAACTATTATAAGGTTGGCAACCCTGAGATCAATCAACCCATGCATGTGCGCTTCTATCGAACGGAGCGGGGAATTCCTCGTCGCTTGTTTTTGGTCTGTGTATTTTTTCGCGTCTATTACTTCTCGCCGCGCCGCTTAACGCCCGACGTAAAATTTTTTTCCCCGCACTCCTGTTCTCGTCGTCAAGTGACAAACTTGTTTAGTTTACTAGCAAATGATAACTTAAAAGTTATAAAGACCGGACCTTTCTCTTATTTTACTTAGAATTGAAAGTACATAATCAGTATAAGAAAAGATTTCCTGCTCTTAGTTGGTAAGTAAAAAGAATTATAAATCATGTTTTTTGTTTTGTTTCTAATGTATTTTTTCAATACTAAATGAACTTTTTTTATCGATTTTTTATGATAATTTGTGAATTACTGCACTCATTACTAAGTATTAAAATGTGACGTGAAGAACAATATTACATCGATTATCTCGTTTCCTGTTTGTTACCAGAAAATTATCAAGATCATTGTTCATTTTCAGAAAAATATCAAAGTCTTATTTTACAATATGTCTGGTAGAAAATATAAAAGTGGAGATGAGAAACGGAAATTACAGCTAGATCGAGAAAAAGAAAGAAAGAAATGTGGTGCTCTGGAGCTATTGGCAGAGTTCGATCCATTCATTCGTGAACACATTGAACAACGAGAGCTGCGACCAAAACCGATAATATCGTACTTATCAAAAACTGTATATGAGGAAATAATTGAGATTATGGGCCGACAGATAATTAAACAAATTATAATTCAAATAAATAACGACGGCACATAGTATTATTCAATTGTGATGGATTCTACTCCAGATCTATCTCACAATGATCAACTTGCTATCGTATTACGATACTGTTTTCGGGGAAAAGTGTATGAAAGAAGTGTATCCTTCATTAAAATTAGTAGTCATACTGGCTTGCATTTCTTTAATATTCTACAAGATTTTTTAGAAACAAATAGACTACTACTGGATAATTGTAGGGGACAATCTTATGACAACGCTGCTAATATGGCGGGTCACTACAATGGTGTACAAGCACTACTAAAGAAAGAAAATAAATCCGCGGATTATGTGTCATGTACTGCGCATTCCCTTAACCTAGTTGGTGTAGAATCTGTTAAGGTTGCAACCGAAATTGTGAACTTTTCTGGAGTAGTGCAGAAAATATATGTTTTCTTTTCTGCTTCGACCCATAGCTGGGAACTGTTAAATCGTGAAACAAAACTCAAATTTACGTTAAAAAGTTTAAGCCAGACCAGATGGTCTTGTCACTATAATGGTGTCAAAGCTTTGAAAAATAATTATGATGACATTATGAAAATTTTCGAAAGTTTCAGCGAAAATGAGGATGAGAAAGTTGATTTCCGGAAAGAGGCACGATATCTATTCAATAAAATGGCGAATTCAATAAAACTCGATACTGCAATTTTGATTATTTTTTAGGAAGAAATTTTGGGGAGATTTAATTCAGTTAATAAAAAAAATACGGAGCCCTGATTTAGATATTTGTGAAGGCAACAAGTTAATTATGTCATTAAAAGACTTCGAGAACTACATAAGGCACCAATCAGATTAGAAGCTAAAGGAATACGAAGAGAAAGCTAAAAAATTAAGTACTAGTGTGGGGATAGACTACAATGACATAAACAAGAGAAGCATTACTCCAAAATTTTCAGATAAGTCTGCAGATAAATTCTCAGTATACGGCGCAGAAAAATTTAAATGAGACACGCTAAACGTACGTTGGATAAGCTGATTATGGATTTAAATAAAAGGAGCCAAGTCTATGAGATGTATAGCAAGAAATTCAAATTTTTAATGGATTTGTAAGACAAAAATATGGAAAACATAGATCTGGAAAGTGTACGTAATATTGTTGATTATTATTCTGATGACGTAGACGAGCATTTAGTGAATGAGTGCATTCAGTTAAAATCTTATTTATTTCAGTCTAAGCCAGAGTCTTACACCTCTTGCAGTGAAATTTTTATGCTAATTTATGAAAAGAAACTTGTTGATGTTTTCCCGAATTGCTATGCTATCTTAAAGATTTTTTTAACTTTGTCAATCACTAGCTGTGAAGTGGAACGCTCTTTCTCCAGGATGTCATATATAGAAAACAAATATAGGACAACAATGTCGAACCATCGACTAAATCATTTATCAGTTCTTTCACTAAATTGTGATTTAACGAAGGACTTAAATGTGATGAGCAAATAAAGGAATTTGGAGCACAAAAATGCAAAAAGGTTGCTTTATAATTTATATAACATAACTACACATAACCTGTCAATTTCTTTTGCAATAATGTTATGCAGTTGCTGTTTATATACACAAATAAAAAATAAAATTATTTTAGTGTCCTATTTTTTTCTATATATTTATCTACATCACTGTAGAAAACAGTTTTTTGGCAAAATGGCTATTAGGGCCCCTAAGTAGTTTCAGCCCAGGGCCCCACAAATTCACGATCCGCCCATGGAAGTGGTGCATCACTTTTACCACCTATGTTTTGAGTTTTTCTTTTTCTGACTTTCTTCCATATGCAAGAAATTTGTACTCAATAAATTAGTACATCTTTTTCATGAGTCTTATGATAAAGATTTTTTTTTTTTAGTTCAGTTGATTTCATTATATTCTTCCTTGTTCTGGGTTTTAATATTTATGTTAGCTCTTCTTTTAATTAGGTGGTTGCACTTTGTGAAGAAGATCAAGGATACCCTCACAGGTGACCTATAGCATCACTGCCAGTTGATCATTAAAAGAATTCTTAACTTGAAAAAATTTCTTAAAAGAGTACTAAATGTTATGCAAAAAATATACATATATATAACAATAAAATATAGTGGAAATAATTTAATTTACTAGTGCAATTTTGTGTTTCCTTGATTTTTTACACACATTTTCAGCAAAGTTTCTTTTTTGTTTTTTTGTTGTGAGTTTCTTACCAATTGGTGGACGCTCATAGGGTTGCTGCCTCTGGTAACTCCATCTCTTCTTCATCTAACTGAAGGCTTATTATATTCGGCTATTAATTTCCTGACTCCAATTATTTTCTTGTTCCTGATTAGAATCATTTTTCATGTGCCAATTTTTTTCATAAATTTATGAGGTATTAAAATTTTGATATAGTTTTAGAAAAAGACTAAGTTGAGACATTTCATAAGCAAACATATAGCTCTATAAATGTTGGGAATTGATATTTATGAAGTAGAAATGGCCATCAGTTATGGTCAGAATTAAAAAATATTTAAATAACATGTTTGTGTAAGTTAATCAATTCTGTCAGTGGAATACATCAAAATATTTAAGTATCTAAAAACTAGTTTTCGTTTTAATGACACATTAAAGCTGTGGGAAATGTTGTTTTGTGGTAAATTATTAAAATATTTATAAAGGGAGAAAAGTTTTAAAAGTAGATATTGTTGCAAAAAGTTCGAATTTTAAAAAAAAGTGGAGGAAAGAAGATTTAATTTTTACTACATTATTTAAGTCTCAAAATAATTGCTTTTCAAAAGACAAGTAGTACAAAGTACGCAAAACTTAATTCAAATTTTTGATTCAAACCTTGATTCAAATTTCAACTTAATTTCTTTTTCCTTTTGGAATTTTGATTCAAATGCTTTAACTTCAACCTCCTCCAGGTAATGTTTAATTTATCAATTACCCTGCACTTTTCATCGATGGATTTTTTTTTGTGTATGAAAGAAAGAAGTGTTATAAAAATAAATTTTATCTTATTGTATAGACTATTAATTCATCATTTCCAGATTTCCAGTAATGATATTGGTAAAATTCTGTGGAAGATTTGTTTTGTTAAAACTAAGAAGTACTGCATCAGTATTAAACTTGGTGAATGATACTATTCCAAAAACAAATCAAAAATATTACCGCCAACTGTGTTTTATCTCATGCTTTTATGCATTTTTTGCTGGTTCTTATTCATTTTTTGCCATCTGTGATCACGCAAAAAAACTCTTTTGCTGGCAAAAGTGCTGCATGAGAGGTTTTAAACTGCTTTCCGTATATTCTAAAACTAATTTTGTTAAACTTACTAAAATATTATTTCGCATGTCTTGATTAAATTTACTAAAATATTATTTAGCCATTCTTTTTACAAGAATACTAAAATGCTTTATCCTTATTAGTAATTTTATTTTATGTGGATGTAACAAATTACATATCATATGCTTTTTCTTTACTTATGTAATGAACACATAAATATTTTGTTATTTGTTTTAGTTTTTCACTGTCCATGTTTTGGACTAATGTAAGAAAATGTTGGTAAAATTTTTTATGTTTACAGGCCTAACTTAATAACTTATTTTTTATTATGAAGGGGTTAATATTTTATCATAAGTTAATTTTTTTTCCAAATCTATTTTTAATTTGTTAATTCATATATATATATATATATATATATATATATATATATATATATATATATATATATATATATATATATATATATATATATATATATATATATATATATGTGTGTGTGTAAAATTTTTTAGATTAGAAAACGTTCCATACTCCATACTTTTGTTATACAGTAGAAGATTTTAACTATGCAAACCATGAAACAGGAAGCTTTGCTTTATATGAAATTTTTTGTTGCATAGATCATTTCCAAATAATTAAACTGACTTAATAAACATGTCAGATCAATATTAATGCTTTAAAATAATTTTTTAACAAAAGTACTTTAAAATACAAAAATAAGACCTAAAGTTTTTATTATTTCCAGGAAAAATTTAAATTATTAAGAGGATTAGAAATTAAACCCAACAAATGTATTGATTTTTGTTTGCTTTAAAGATAATAATTTTAGAGTTATACAGAGAATGACGGTTTACATAATTACATTATGTGGATCTTCTACTGTACTAATTTGTTATGCAACTTACTTTTTATGAATATTTTTCAAAAATACATAGTTTTTGTGAGGAATTAATTTTAGTCTAGTGAAATGATTTGTTGCACAGGTCATGGAGCTGATGTTAAATGTTGTGATTGGCATCCTCAGAAATCTTTCATAGTATCTGGCAACAAAGATTCTCAACAACCTATAAAACTATGAGATCCCAAAAGTGGACAATCATTAGCTACAATGTAGGAAACATTTTCTTTTATCGCAACATAATTTTTTACTCTATAGGGCATGATTATTTTATAAAAATCAAATATTTTCATTTAAATAAGATTTATTTTATTTCATTATTATTATTTTTACGTATACTAATCAAAGCTTTGATGTAATGTATTAATAATGCTTAATATTATTTAAAAACAATATTATAACTAAAGTATTTAATATCTCTAACTGAAATGGTTAAATTATTATATAAGTATTGCAAATTTAAACAGGATGTCTGGTTCTTAGCCCGTTATTTTTAAAAAGGTAGCAAAATTTCTTAAAATCAATTTTAGAAATCTAAAATTGTATTTAACCCCTTCTCTGTTGGTGTCGCATCTCATACGTTTTTGTGGCTATATGACATTCCTTGTGGCGTGAAGAAAAATTGTATAATTTATTTCAACACAATCGAGCTACGTGGTGTAACCCCACTATCAGATCTTATCCTTTTCTTCCCAACATAAATTTAATTAAAAATGGGGATATTTCCACATTGTGATCTGTCGCGCCAACTCCAATTGACAAGGTGACAAATAGATTTGAAACTAGCAATTTAAAAAACAAAACAAAAAACATGTAGATGTTTGTCCAGAGATTGCTAACTATTTTTAATTTTCACAAATTATGTCTAAATTTTCACAAAATTGTGAAATTTTAGACATGAAAACAGAATAACGTAGACAGACCCCTGAAAGCTGTAACATAGTTTCAAGTATTATTGATATTAAAATAAATTTGATATTTCAATATACTTCTTATAAATTTTATATAACTCCATTTGAATCAAAAATTACTGAACATAAGTCCCTAGCTACTATAAAATTTCCTTTTTATGTTGTCAACAAAAATACACAAAATCTTTTTGTAATTGCTTCTCTAATGCTTGCAGCTATTTAACTTGAAGAAGAAGAAAAAATTATGCATTTGAACAGTTAAAAAAAAAAATTTCATTTGCCCATATTTATGAAATTGTTGCATTATAGTACACTAAAAATTTATATATTTTATTCTATGTGCATTTTAAATGTTTTATATTATTATTTTAGATAATTTGGATGTTCTATCACTTTTGTTTAAATTGTTGACAAAAACTCTGATTGCACATGGTTCAGAACCTGAGAATACTTTATTAGGTATGAATGTTAGTTCCTTTTATTTGTTATTTTATTTGAACTAATTATATTAGTGATACTTTAATAGTAAATTAATTAATTAAATCAGTGCTGAAATTAACTAGGTGTTATGTTACAAAGTGCAGAATAAATTGTTTCATCCAATTAATTTTTGGATCCCTTGTAAATTTTGTAATGGAATGTCAAAAAATCCACCAGGAGTTTATTAAATATATATGCTCCTAAAGTTTTTAATATTAGGTTATTTGCGGCTAATATTTTTAACTGTTTAGTCTGTTCAAAATAAAAATGTTTGTGTTCATGTTTTACTTATGTAAAAGCATAATTTTGCAGAATTTATAAGATCATGTTTCATATTAGCTTAAATAAATGAGGCTAATCTGAAGTAATTTGTAACTGATTTTCGGCACTTAAAAAATTGAGAAGCCAGTCTTAAATATACGTTTGTTTCTTTGTTTTGTTTGCTAAATATACTTTTTCTTTTATTTTATCTTAACCTTTTGAAGGTTTTATTAGTAATAAAGAAAGTAAACATTAGGAAAATGCCCACTAATCTATGAAGTGATATTTATTCTGTGAGAAAAATAAATTATTTACTGCATTTAAAAAACATTTTTTTATAATACTTTAAAAGTTAAATTATAATAATATTGTAATTATCAAAATATACCATTTTTGCGATCAAAAAAATTGCAATGAAAAATATTTTTAAATATGATTTTAAAGGCAGGCTAGATTGAATTTACTTCTTTTTTCCTTACTGCACTTTTTAAAGTTTTAAGAATTTATTGCAGGGTAATATGAGCAAAAAATCTTAACTTTTAATTTCATTTTGGATTTATTTTGTATGGGCTAGAAAATGTATGGTCCTTTTTTTTCATATTAAAAACAATTCCTTTTTTATTTATCTGCTTATGAATAAAAAGTATTTAATGTTTTGAGTATTTCTTTTAAATATAAATCCTATCAGAATTATACAAGTTAAGCATTGCACAAATTTATTTTCCTTGTTCGAACATTAGCTTATTTAATGTTTATTTATTTTTCTTTTTATGTATCATACATATGTTTGTAACAGGTATAAATAATTAGATCATTTCTAAACAATGAACACGAACTCTTTTTTATCATTATGGAAATTGCCCTGTTTTTTCATTATGTTTCATATTACCCTCATTATTCTTTGATTTCATTTTAAATATCCTATTTTATTTAAATTGGACCTACATTTTTTTTTAAAGATCTTTTATTTTATTTTTTATTAATCAGAAAATTAGTGCACCCAATTAGTTCTCATTCAAAGTTTTGGGTACTTCATTAGATGTTTTATTTTAAAATTTAAACAAAAAAAATTATAATTTATGCAATTAATACTTAATATAAATTTATATTGCAGATGAATGTAGCCTTCTCCCGAACCAAGTGCTTGTACCGATAATTGAATTAGGAACACAAGCTTTAGGTGTGTACTTTGCACTTGCATTTGTGATCAATAACAGTGTAATTATTTATCACTTTTCTTTTGTTTTTTTTATGATTTATATTCTTTATATTATGATTTATATTTTATGATTATCTAGTCATTATCGTAAATAGGACTGGGCTATAAATCGATGTATCGAGACATATCGATTTAACACATATATCGGCAAGACGATACAGCGACTTTCATTCAAGGCGATGCAACAGAAATCTGATTTAAGCCGTCGAGTAAAGACAACGAGCGCAAAACGATATAGCGATATAAGACACGCAAGGATATAAGATAACGATATAAGAGTCTTCTCTTACGTTCCGATGTCGACTCGCGCTGTGGAAGACGATGTTCGTTTCGTTATGTTGAAATGGCCTTGATTGGTGAGCTGTAGAATCAGAGTTTTGAGAACACATATCGTTATATCGCATGTTCCTTTTCGCACCTCTTAGCTTTTTTTTTGCTTTGTCGCGACTTTTCTTGTAGATTATTTTCAGTGGGACTAACTTCGTGATCGCCGATGTTACCTTGTTCTGAAGGCAATCTATTATTGAACAGAATATATAAAGAAGAGTTTCTTCATTAATTAGATAAGTTTTTTTTAAAAAAAACTTCTTTTTATTTTTAAATGTGAAAATTATCAGCAATCTAATTTAGGCTCCCATAAAGAATTGAATTTGTTAGGTTATTTTTTTACTTTCTTTTAATTTATTAAAAACTTTTTGGATGAAACTTCTAATAATTTAATGAGTTTTTATTACTGATTTTAAATTTATAAATCTTGTTCTTTTTATTTTTAGAAATAAAGTTAAAACAAAATTTATTTTTGTCATTTGGATTTGGACATAAGTCAATCAACTTTGTTTATACAAAAAAATTTGAAAGGTTTGCGTATTTTATTAATTTTTTTAAATCATTTAGCACTTCGTTTTATTAGGGAGTATAATAATTTTTTTAAAAAAATATTCTTTTCATATTATTTGTTAATTAGCTAAATATATTATCGAATATCAAAATTTTTTATTTTTAAGAAATTAAATCTTACTTTGTTTTTTGTTCATAATTCAGTCATTATTTAATTTAATTTAATTATTTATCAGAAATGATAAGGTCCCGCAGTGGACTGATCGTTAAGACACGGTTCCCTGCAGATCACCGAAGTCAAGCATCACTGGCTGCGGGCAGCGTGAGGGTGAGTGACCACTTGGATCAACCTGCGTAGGGACTGAAGGTGTGCGGTATTGGTCCTCTTTAAACTGTTCTCCCATTCGTTTGATAGAATAATTGCAAATAAAAGTGCCTTTTTGTGATTTTTTTCAGAGTTTTTACTTTAAATATTATCTATTGTTGTAGAAAATTTATTTTTCCCCACGAAATCTTTATTAGTTTTTTTTAACTCACGTATGAGTAGTTATAAATCAAGCATTACAAAAAAGAGATTATGTGTTGTCAGATATAAATCTTAATATTTACAGTGAAGTTTTTAAAAATATTAAATAAAACTTAAAGAGTGCTAATAACCAGGGGTCTGTTTAGAAGAAATTTGGATCCGTTAACGAACCCTTCACAAAATATCTTTCCATAAAAACGGACCCTTCACAAAATAATTTATCTTTTAATTGGACCCTTCACAAATTTGTTTATCTTCATTATTGTTTTGTTAATTGAAGAAACCCTTCCCAGGAATAAAAGAAAGACCATTCGAAACGAACTAAGTTTTCCAAGTTTCCCTATGTTTAAATTCCAAATGTAGTATTCTAAGAAAATATTTCTACTTTTACAAGCATCATGTGCACATTCTTATTGATATTAAATTATATATTTTTTTTTGTAAATAAATAATTGATCAATTTATGATTCATAATCAATTAATTATTCTTAACATTGCATAATAGATTATTATGTAATAAAAATTAATTTCTAGCAATTTTTTAAATAAAATATTATAAATTTAAGAATTGTAAGTTTACTTAATGCGTAACACATTAAGAGTGATACATAACTAAGTTGTGTTATTTAAAATATGTCAAATGAAATTATTAAATATGTGAGTGATTTTGTTTCCATTATTCGTCTGAGATGAATATTCTGTGTTGAGCAGTATAGGCTAAATGCCAAATATTTGTATGTTGCATCTCTAATTTAGAAGCAGCAATTGTTGAACAGAATCTTGTATCTATTTGCAATTTAAAAACTTCTTGAAAAGGCTTTTAGCAATTTTTGCAATAACTAGACCCTATTTGCACAAATTCAGAAAAGTACTACCCTGTTTGAAAGAGTACGACTTACCTCTTGTTTAATATTCACAAATTGTGAGTAGTTTTTTCACAATTTTATAAAAACAAGACCTTTCACAAAATGTCTGGACAGCCCCCTGATAACCTTTCTCTATTTGAATTGGTATAAATTTTGTAAATGAGTAAAATTTCTTTTCATTTATCTCTTCTGATTGAGTCACACATAGTCTGTTCTTTTGGATCAACTTTTTTTTTTTTAAGTCCAAAGGGTTATTTCACATAATATAACTCATGATTGTAAAGGTTGGGCCATTCGTTATTCTCATAGACTGCACCAAAAATTCTTCTAAGTATCCTCCTCTCTCTCTCAAAAAAAAAAAAAAGTGTAAACAACCAGACCTAGTTTGTGTTATTAACACCAATCGCATTCGATGGCTGGGACATCTGTTGACCAAAACCCCTAAAAAAAATTAACCTTTTTTATACTAGTAGGTACAAGAAAAAGGGGTTGTCCAACGACTAGGTGACTGGACGCAGTTGAGAGGGACCTAAAGATAATAGGAATAACTAACTGGAAGGCCATGGCACAGAATAGATCAAGATGGCAAAAACTTATTGGGATGGCCTTAGTCTTTCATAGGCTGTAGTGCCCAAGAAGAAGAAGAAAGGATTATTTTACAAATTCAAGTGATCGTCCATTTCGTTATGTTAGCAAGTGTTCTTGCATAAAGCTAAAATGATTGTTTATTTAGAAACCAAAATGTTCTGCATGTTTGTGGAAAATATTGACATTTAAGAAGAAGTAAACAATGATGAGCGAGAGTGGATTGTGGGGGTTGGTGAGCGGAGCGAGCAGGGGTTGTAGCCTTCTAGTAAGATGAGAGTAAACAAACAAAAATAAAAAATATGCAATTTAATTTGTATGCATTTTTATGGGAATTTCAGTTATAATGGCAATTTTTATGTCTTTGATATAATGACATTTTGTAACTTTTGATGTTTTTGTCCAATCTGACAGCCTCACATCATATCAAGGTCCTACTGTATGTATAAAATATTTTTCTTAATAACTTATGGAGATAATTTATAATAAATCTGAGTATCAAATTACATCATTGCTTTGTTACAAGTGTCTTGATTATTCAAGTTCTAAATTTCTTTGTTTTGTCTATCATTAGAGAGAATAGTTATGACTGTGCATATTAATGGATGAATAAAAAGTTTGAGATTTCACATTCAAATTAGGAAACCCACTTCTAGTGTAAGGAAATTTGGATGTATTGTTTCCTGAAGATCAATATTTTCCAAAGTCTGTTGGAATCTACTGGAAAACAATAATACTATATTATTTGTTTTCTTATAATGATGCTTTAATATATGTTAATTTTTGGTGTTGCTAGCCAAGCCCTGTTCATCATGGTGCGTAGCGTTTTTAAAAAGAGCTTAAAGGTGCTTATTTTCGTTATTTAATAGCCCTTCAAGGTGCTTTTTTCATAGGGTTAAACACCCTATGAAAAAAGCACCTTGAAGGGCTTGAAAAGTGCTTAATTTTCCCTTTTGGAAATGGAGATTTCTTTCTTTACCCTATCGATTTTTTCCACGTATTATGCAAAATGTGGTTTTCTCATATGTGCTTTTCATATTGTTCTATGCAACGTTTCCACAATTCATTTAGCCACAACCCATTTCAACAATCAACAACAATCAGACCGTCGGTCATTAGTGTCCATGTTTCAAGAAATACTCGTGAGTCTGTATGAGTGTCTACTGAGCTGAGTTTGGTGAGATTATTGCTCTATCATATACAACTCTGCTCAATTTTGCAAAATATTCTCAAATTCAGACCTCCTGATATTGAACCGAAAAATCTCTTAATCAAAGAGTTCTTTGTCATTAACTAGTTATTTTATCATGATCAAGTAAAGCTTATAAAAATTATTTTGCATTTTGTTAATGTGTATAGTGCTTGAAAATATTTTTTGAGTGCTTAAAGATGCTTATTTTTTTTGTTTTAAGATTTCACTACTAACCTTGTTCATGAACTCTTTACCTTTACAGTTTGAGTACAACTCCCAACCTGAGTTTTTACGGTACAACAGTAAAGTTCGCACCATTGAAGGAACCATTCCTCAATTTCACAAGACTGATATTGTAAGGCATGTTAGCTTAAGACGCAATCCATCACTTGTAAGACAATGTACCAGGGAAGAAGAATTATTAAAATAATTATTTTAATTGCTCTCAGTATTCAACCGAAATTTTTGTTGGTTGTAAAATTATATACGTAACAAGTTTTCATTGTATAGTTTTTTAATATTGTATAATTATGTCGCCTGGCTAACCGTGGGAGGTTTTTGTGGTTTTCCTCTACACGTAAATTAAATGCAGGTTAGTTCCACCAAAAAGTTCTCCTTGAAGCAAATTTCTCCCGATACTCGATCCAGGAGTTCCCTTGTCTTCTGGATTGGGTTCAAAATAACAAGGCGACAGAGCTGAAGTCGTAGGCGAGTAGTCGTAAACCCAAAATTGAAACGGTTTGTAAATTCACTGTTATTTTATTTCTTCAATGTTGGCAGGTATGCATTGAAAAACTACTTATTTAGAAAATATTTAGCATGATGAACATAATTAATTTTTTCCTTGTTTCATCAGTCTTTAAATTAAGTGTTACAGACAGTTCAATTTACTGGTTTGGAATGACATCTAGTCTAGGTCTGAATTTGTTTTGGTGTCTGCACAAGCTGAAAATGAATATAATATAAATTTAATTTTCCACTCAATTTTAGTAATAAAATCTCCTGACTTTTCCAGAATTTTCATTAAAATTTCAATTTAATTCTGTATTACACTTTTGTTATAAAAGGCAATATTTTGTCAGAAATAAAATATACTTTTGTTCAATTAGCAATGAAACTTATTTCTTGATAGAAGATTTGCAAAATATTAAGTTTTGTAAAAAATGAAAGTATTTTTAACTAATTTGAAACAGGAAATTGTTTAACAAAAAATATTTTTCACAAATTAGTATTCCAATATTAATATTTCTAAAAAAATTTAATCGTAGCAAAATTTTTACACAGAATAATAAAAATATATGTTAGACATTGAGCCTCATTGGTTACTTATTGTTATAATCAATTTTAAAATTGATTATTTTTCAGGTTTGTCTGAAGCTTTTTTCAAGTTTTGGCAAAAACCTTAAACAAATCTTAAAAATAATAATAACTAGCCGATGAGTTTCAAAGTGAATAACTTTCACAAAAAAGTAAATAGTTAGTAAAAACTTAGTTGCTACATGGTTAAACTTTTTTTGGATTATAACTGAAATTATATCATTAATTTGTAAAAGCTACTTTTTGTTTAAACATTTGTTTTAAATTTCTTCTTCAATCTAACAATATTTTCAGTTCTAATACTATGTTTTTAAGCTTTCTGCATAAATTAAATTTGGCTTTTAATCAGATGTAAGATGACTTACATCTTTAATAATATGTTTATTGATGAATTATGTTACTTTGAGTTTTAATTTTTTCAGATTTTGTGCTTAAAATCGTGCTTTGATCTGCAATTTATATACTTGTGTATTTTAAAATCTACATGGTAAACCATCAACTGAAATGTCATTTTTTACAAGAATAATATGTGATGTATGTTTGATCAAAAAGTAATTGTAATTTATTATATAAAAAATTATATATCTGTTGACCTCATATCTTGCCTCATAGTGAAGAAATATATTCTGGAATTTTGTAAAATTTCCCTGAAAAAGTATGGGAATTTAGTTTCTAAATTTGAGTGGGAAACCTGACACAGCTTTGATTATGACAGCAAAAATTGCTATCTGAATTATGGATTTTAACAATGTGAGCATTCAGATTAGCAGGGCTTTTGTGTAATTTGTATTTCTTTGATTACAATTATTACAGAATATGTTGTTTCTTACAGATGTTACAGTTCCTCCATATTAAAAGCTGTAGTACGATCAGCTGCCACAAGAGTTTGGGATCGACGTTGGTTGAGGTTTTGTCCTTATGGTGATTAGTGGAGATCAAAAATGAATATTTATTGTACTCTTTGTTGAACCACATTTTGTAATGTTTATTTTATGCATTTTAAACGTAAGTGCTCGTAAATATCATTTACTCAAGACTTTATATCAAGTTATATCACGTGTTTGAAATTGTTGATAATATTTTTACTATTTGTTTGATAATTTCAGATTTTTTCCTCCTTTCCAAACAGTATTTCCTGTTAAATAATATCAATGCATTTATTCAAGTCTCATTTTTTCAATACTTTTGTATTTATCAAGGAATAGTTATGGGGAAAAAATGTTTTTTTGCATAGTAACACAGAGTGCATAGCATTTTTAAGAAAGGCTTAAGGGTGCTTGTTTTTGATTTACATTTTTTAAAAGCATTTAAAGGTGCTTTCTGTATTCGAGGTTAGTAAAAAGTGCTTAATTTTCTAATTTTTAAAAAGAAATTTTTTCTTTCCCATATTGAATGTCATTCTAAATTTCAGAAAATGCATGATTTTCCCAATTTTCTCTGTAATATTTATCAGAAACTTGTTATTTTATCATGATTATTTAAAGTTTTTGACAATGTTTCTAAATTTTATTGATTTTATGTTTATAAATTAAGAACTTTAAACGATAGAAGAAAATGTTTTTTATTATTGCATAGATCCTAATTACGATTTTTTTTTTGGAGAGTAATTGGAAATATTTTTTGGGTGCTTAAAAAGTACTTAAAAGGTGCTTATTTTTTGTTGAAAAATCTGGCTACTCACCCTGTAACATAAAAAACTTCAAAAACACGTTTTTCAAATCACGGATTAAAATTTAATGAAAAGTACAACTTAAAACAAGTATACGTTAAATAAAAAAAAATTCTTTTATTAGTTTCAAAATTAGGTTAGCTATTAACTCCCAAAAGAAGTAATTTCATACTATGAGCCCATTAAAAAATTTAAAATTTAGTTTAAAATTGTAAATTAAATATTTTTAAAATTAGATTTTAATATTTTTGATTGAAGTATCGCTAATTTTAAATGCAACTAAATGTCATTTAAAAAATATTAATTTGAATACAACTCCTAAATTCAGCATTTTTAAAATTCTGCAGTTATTGAATTAATCAATCAAGTTTTTTGTCTTTATAATATTTAAAAGTCCTAAAAATTCTGAAGAAAGCGGGTGGAATTTATAAGATACTTCAATCATTTAGTAGAATTATTTGTGAATAGTTCCACACTTCAACAAATCACAAATTTTTACAATTTGAAATTGTCTATTAATAGATTAGACAAAAGAGCGGAATTTCTTGGATCTATAGAAAAGTGATTTTTTAAAAGTTTTGTTGGAAAAATTACAATGTTGATAGGCAATTCTGAAACTAAATTGGCATGAATTTGTTACTTTTCAACCAATCATATTGAGATATATTCCTGAATAAAAATTTTATGAACATTATTATATTTGAAAATATTGGTGAATTTTTGTAAGAAATTTTTTTTAAAAGTATGTATAATTAAATAAAAATTGTAATACAATATATATATATATATATATATATATATATATATATTTCCAAAAATGTACAATTTAACATAACATTAAAATTTCTTTATATTAATTTAATTTTTTTCAAATATTACCTGTTAGTTTGAAAAAAATTATATATTGAAATATGATACTGAACTTTTAAATTTTTTTAAGGGAAGGCTGTAAGACATTCTGAATTCTTAAAATACTTTTTATATCGAAGTTTTAGTATGTTAAACTCCATTAAAAAAGTATGTTCACCATTCATTCAAGTTCTTTGTTTCATCTGTAAATTTTTCAATTTGATCTGTAGTGTTGACATTTAATGTTAAAAACATATATTTTTTTTAAATATTTTTGAATACTTTGTTTTAATTATACTTGTATTTTTTGTATGTACGGACATGTAATTATTTTTTTAATAAAATTGTTTTTTGAAAATAGTTAAGTTTATTTTTTTATTTGTTATACCATGAAATTACAGTGTATTGACATATGAAAAAGAAAAAAAAAATTGAAATTAAATGAAATTGGTAATACTTAATGCTCTGAGCATGAGCTTTTAAGCTGTCAGTTTTTTCCCCCAACAAAAAACTGTTTCCCCCCCCCCATGTTATTCTATGGGAGAGTAGTGCAAAGCAGGAAGATTAGAGTGCAGGTGGCTCCAGGGCCCAACTTAATTTAATTGGGGCCCGGGGCAAAAACTTCTTTAGGGGCCCCTTTTGCTTTACTACTTCAGTAATGAAGAACCGAACTTCATGGAGGTATTTAGTTTTTCACCTCATTATAGGTAACAAACTACTATACTACTTTTATTTTACAAAAAAAAGTAGCACTCGACACTTCAAACTGCGAATAAAAGTAGTAACAACAGTTTCACAACTTGTAGTGCTCTAATTCCGACCACTAAGTTCAATGTTCCAAGGATTTAAACTATGTTTTGTATCCAACCTATTAAGAAAGTTCATATATTAATTGCACTTAGCTCGCTTTGCATTCAGGAGCAGTGTTTGAACCTGTTTCCCCACTAAAAATTTAACGAGTGCAAGTAATTATAATTTACGATAAAAATTGTAATCGTGTCTTTAAACCACGAATATGATTTTATTTTATGTCCGGTGTTGAAAAGCCGACCCATGTTTGGATTTACGTCTATCAATGTTCTATTCCTTGTTTTTTAATTTCGAACCCAGCCCAGAAGACAAAGAAACTTCTAGATCGAAAATTGGGATAAACTAGAAGAAATTTTTGATAGAATTTTATATGAAGAGAAAAACCATGAGAATCTCTAACGGAACCTTAATGGCAAAGGAATTCTAACCTTTGATTTAATTTTAATTGTAAATTATAATAATATTCGTTTTACTTACAATTATTTATTCTGATCGTCTCTTATACTAACCAGAATATCAGGTTGGCCTATACTTATGCAAATCCGGAACCCCCTCTAGAGACGAAAAAAAAATTTGCATTTTTGGGTTATTTATTAAAACTTTATAAAAATCAGAATTTTTTTTACTCCATCTACTATATGGAATAAGCAATTAATATTCCAAAATATTAAGTAAAGGGACCCATGTCCAAGAGGTCGTGGGTTCGATTCCCCGTCTGCCGAAGACTCCCCGTGTTGTTAATGGTGACTGGTGCACGTTAAATCTGTCGGGTCGCAAAGTCCTCCATGTTCCTAAAGCAAATCAATGCCCTGGGGGTACTAATCCAGGGGTTTCCTTGTCTTTTGGATTCGTTCAAGAATACAAGGCTACTGAGTAGAACATTAGTAGTCGTAAACCCAAATTAGGTTTACGACTACTAATGTTCTACTCAGTAGCCACAGTGCAGACGTGACATATCCTCTGTGTTAGACTGATCAATGGTTAGAGTTCCCTTGCTGTCAGGCTAACCGTGGGAGGTACTCGTGGTCTTCCTCTCTATGTAACGCAAATGCGTGTTAGTTCCATCAAAAAGTCCTCCATGAAGGCAAATTTCTCCCAATACTTGATCCAGGAGTTCCCTTGTCTTCTGGATTGGGTTCAAAACGACAAGGATACGGAGTTGAACATCAGTAGTCGTAAACCCTTAAAATTGGGTCGGCTGTTCAAAGACGGTTACAAAAATAAATATTAAGTTAATTCTTTTCAAAGAAAGAAAAAGTTATAATAGCTTCTTTTTATGAATACTGTAAGTTTTCTTTTTTGTCATTTGTACTTTATAAACAAAATAATCGATGCTGTCTATTCTTTCTTTGAGGCGTGAGGTATTAAAAAAAGCAGACCGGTAAAAGGAAGAGCATGATAAAATTTTTAAAAAAGGGAGGGGGAAACAATTCTTTGCCTCAAAAGACACGCTATATAAATTAAACGACGAATTGAATATTCAAAATTCGAAAATATCGTGATTCATTTTAAAATCTTTTAATGCGAACGAAATGTAAACGCATTTTCTTCTCGCGAAGATAATTTTTTTTTAAACTATCAGACTTAGTTTATCATTGAAAACATGAACCACAAAATGATTTTGTAAACCCCGTTTTCATTTAAAGATTAAAAATTAGCAAAATATAAAATGCTTTACATTTTGTTAATTGCTAACACTAATTTCAAAGCAATTTTAAAAACAAATCTTACACTTACCAATGAAGCTCGTTAAATCTAAGATAATTTGAGAAGAAAAATAGTTTTTAATAATTATTTGTTATTTTCTATTATTTATGGCAAAATTTAAATTACAAAATAAATTTTTTTAAGTGACAAAATTAGAATGAAATCTGCAGAGTAGTTCACAGTAAATCAAATTTAAAGTATACGACTTTTATAAATTGGATAACTCAGAAACCATTTAACCGATTTCGTTCAAATTTTGTCAAAATGTTTTGTTTTGTTAAAAAAGTTACATGCTTTGAAAAGACGTAAAAACTTACACACCATACAGTTAAAAAAATTGACAATTATTGAGCTAAATAATGAAAAAAAAATTTTGTTTTTTGGAAAATCAAATCTTATAATTGTGTGAAAAAATGTTTTGGTGAACTTGATAAGTCCACGAAATACGGAAAAAGTAAAATTAACATTAAGGGACCCAAACGTAAGACAAAATTATAGGGAGCTTATTTTCCACAAATATGGCTACTTTTGTGGTCAAAAATCTTTCAGCTTTACAATCACTTTTGTGGTTTCAGCTATTATTCCCACTTTCCCAAAGAAAAATAATTATTTTTATTCATATAACACTTTAATTACGTTGAAATATCGAAAATTAAATTTAAAAAAATAAAATACAGTAAATAGAAAAAAAAAATTTAAAATTTATCCGTGAGCAGGACCGAACCCCTGACCACCGAATCTACAACTTCTTTATCCAGGGCGCTAACAACCACAACACGACTCACACGTTGCTACCACGAATATATATCTTAAAGAACTTCCTTCCGGTAAATTAATGAAATCTATTTTGGCTCATTATGTGCCCCCTAATTAGCGTATAAAAATTCTCTTTGGTACGATTGTTTGGTATATAAAACTCTAATTTCTCTGCAGAGTTTGAAAATTATAAGTTAATATTGAAGGGAGTTACGGAGTGAGTCGTGTGCGTAGCTCCGGAGTCGAAATTTATCCGTTTTTCAGCCATTATTCCCTTTTTCCCAAAGAAAAATAATTATTTTAATACATATAACCCTTTAATCACGGTGAAATATCGAAAAATAAATTTAAAAAAATAAAATACAGTGAATAGAAGAAAAAAAATAAAAATTAACCCGTGACCAGGACCGAACCCCTGACCACCGAGGCAGCTAACTTCTTTAGCCATGGCGCTAACAACCACACCAAGACTCACACGATGCTTTCACAAATATATAGCTTAAAGAACTTCCTACCGGTTAATTAACAAAATCTATTTTGGCCCTTTATGCGCCCCCTAATTAGTGTATAAAAATACCCTTTGGTACGATTGTTTGGTACGTAAAACTCTAATATCTGGCCGAGTTTTAAAATTATAAGTTTATATTAAAGGGAGTTACGGAGTGAGTCGTGTGCGTAGCTCCGGAGTCGAAATTTATCAGTTTTTCAGCTATTATTCCCTCTTTCCCAAAGAAAAATAATTATTTTTATACATATATCACTTTAATCACGTTGAAATATCGAAAAATAAATTTTAAAAAAATAAATACTGTAAATAGAAAAAAAAATTTAAAATTATCCGTGAGCAGGACCGAACCCCTGACCACCGAATCTACAACTTCTTTACCCATGGCGCTAACAACTACAACACGACTCACACGTTGCTACCACGAATATATATCTTAAAGAACTTCCTTCCGGTTAATTAACGAAATCTATTTTGGCTCATTATGTGCCCCCTAATTAGCGTATAAAAATTCTCTTTGGTACGATTGTTTGGTATATAAAACTCTAATTTCTGGCAGAGTTTGAAAATTATAAGTTTATATTAAAGGGAGTTACGGAGTGAGTCGTGTGCGTAGCTCCGGAGTCGAAATTTATACGTTTTATAGCTATTATTCCCTCTTTCAAAAAGAAAAATAATTATTTTTATACATATAACACTTTAATCACGTTGAAATATCGAAAAATAAATTTAAAAAAATAAAATACTGCAAATAGAAAAATAAATTTAAAATTAATCCGTGAGCAGGACTGAACCCCTGACCACCGAATCTACAACTTCTTTACCCATGGCGCTAACAACCGCAACACGACTCACACGTTGCTACCACGAATATATATCTTAAAGAACTTCCTTCTGGTTAATTAACGAAATCTATTTTGGCTCATTATGTGCCCCCTAATTAGCGTATAAAAATTCTCTTTGGTACGATTGTTTGGTATATAAAACTCTAATTTCTGGCAGAGTTTGAAAATTATAAGTTAATATTAAAGGGAGTTACGGAGTGAGTCGTGTGCGTATCAACGGAGTCGAAATTTATTCGCTTTTCAGCTATTTATCCCTCTTTCCCAAAGAAAAAAAAATATTTTTATACATACAACACTTTAATCACGTTGAAATATCGAAAAATAAATTTTAAAAAAATAAATACAGTAAATAGAAAAAAAAATTAAAAATTAACCCGTGACCAGGACCGAACCCCAGACCACCGAATGTACAACTTCATTGCCCATGGCGCTAACAACCACAACACGACTCACACGCTGCTACCACGAATATATAGCCTAAAGAACTTCCTTCCGGTTAATTAACGAAATCTAATTTGGCTCATTATGTGCCCCCTAATTAGTGTATAAAAATTCTCTTTGGTACGATTGTTTGGTATATAAAACTCTAATTTCTGGCAGAGTTTGAAAATTATACGTTAATATTAAAGGGAGTTACGGAGTGAGTCGTGTGCGTAGCTCCGGAGTCGAAATTTATCCGTCTTTCAGCCATTATTCCCTCTTTCCCAAAGAAAAATAATTATTTTTATAGATATAACACTTTAATCACGTTGAAATATCGAAAAATAAATTTTAAAAAATTAAATACAGAAAATAGAAAAAAAAATTAAAAATTTACCCGTGACCAGGACCGAACCCCTGACCACCGAATCTACAACATCCTTACCCATGGCGCTAACAACCACATCACGACTCACACGTTGCTACCACGAATATTTAGCCTAAAGAACTTCCTTCCGGTTAATTAACGAAATCTATTTTGGCTCATTATGTGCCCCCTAATTAGTGTATAAAAATTCTCTTTGGTGCGATTGTTTGGTATATAAAACTCTAATTTCTGGCAGAGTTTGAAAATTATAAGTTAATATTAAAGGGAGTTACGGAGTGAGTCGAGTGCGTAGCTCCGGAGTCGAAATTTATCCGTTTTTCAGCCATTATTCCCTCTTTCCCAAAGAAAAATAATTATTTTTATACATATAACACTTTAATCACGGAGAAATATCGAAAAAAGAACTTTAAAAAATAAAATACAGTAAATAGAAAAAAAAAATTAAAAATTAATCCGCGACCAGCACCGAACCCCTGACCACCGAGGCAAATAACTTCTTTAGCCATGGCGCTAACAACCACACCACGACTCACACGTTGCTTTCACGAATATATAGCTTAAAGAACTTCCTTCCGGTTAATTAACAAAATCTATTTTGGCCCTTTATGCGCCCCCTAATTAGTGTATAAAAATACCCTTTGGTACGATTGTTTGGTATATAAAACTCTAATATCTGCCGAGTTTGAAAATTATAAGTTTATATTAAAGGGAGTTACGGAGTGAGTCGTGTGCGTAGCTCCGGAGTCGAAATTTATCCGTTTTTCAGCCATTATTCCCTCTTTCCCAAAGAAAAATAATTATTTTTATACATATAACCCTTTAATCACGGTGAAATATCGAAAAATAAATTTAAAAAAATAAAATACAGTAAATAGAAAAAAAAATTTAAAATTAATCCGTGACCAGGACCGAACCCCTGACCACCGAGGCAGCTAACTTCTTTAGCCATGCCGCTAACAACCACTCCACGACTCACACGATGCTTTCACGAATATATAGCTTAAAGAACTTCCTTCCGGTTAATTAACGAAATCTATTTTGGCTCATTATGTGCCCCCTAATTAGCGTATAAAAATTCTCTTTGGTACGATTGTTTGCTATATAAAACTCTAATTTCTGGCAGAGTTTGAAAATTATAAGTTAATATTAAAGGGAGTTACGGAGTGAGTCGAGTGCGTAGCTCCGGAGTCGAAATTTATCCGTTTTTCAGCCATTATTTCCTCTTTCCCAAAGAAAAATAATTATTTTTATACATATAACACTTTAATCACGGAGAAATATCGAAAAAAGAACTTTAAAAAATAAAATACAGTAAATAGAAAAAAAAAAATTAAAAATTAATCAGCGACCAGCACCGAACCCCTGACCACCGAGGCAAATAACTTCTTTAGCCATGGCGCTAACAACCACACCACGACTCACACGTTGCTTTCACGAATATATAGCTTAAAGAACTTCCTTCCGGTTAATTAACAAAATCTATTTTGGCCCTTTATGCGCCCCCTAATTAGTGTATAAAAATACCCTTTGGTACGATTGTTTGGTATATAAAACTCTAATATCTGCCGAGTTTGAAAATTATAAGTTAATATTAAAGGGAGTTACGGAGTGAGTCGTGTGCGTAGCTCCGGAGTCGAAATTTATCCGTTTTTCAGCCATTATTCCCTCTTTCCCAAAGAAAAATAATTATTTTAATACATATAATCCTTTAATCACGGTGAAATATCGAAAAATAAATTTAAAAAAATAAAATACAGTGAATAGAAAAAAAAATTAAAAAACGATCCGTGAGCAGGACTGAACCCCTGACCACCGAATCTACAACTTCTTTACCCATGGCGCTAACAACCGCAACACGACACACACGTTGCTACCACGAATATATATCTTAAAGAACTTCCTTCCGGTTAATTAACGAAATCTATTTTGGCTCATTATGTGCCCCCTAATTAGCGTATAAAAATTCTCTTTGGTACGATTGTTTGCTATATAAAACTCTAATTTCTGGCAGAGTTTGAAAATTATAAGTTAATATTAAAGGGAGTTACGGAGTGAGTCGTGTGCGTATCCCCGGAGTCGAAATTTATTCGCTTTTCAGCTATTTCTCCCTCTTTCCCAAAGAAGAAAAAATATTTTTATTCATATAACACTTTAATCACGTTGAAATATCGAAAAATAAATACAGTAAATAGAAAAAAAAATTAAAAATTAACCCGTGACCAGGACCGAACCCCAGATTACCGAATCTACAACATCATTGCACATGGCGCTAACAACCACAACACGACTCACACGCTGCTACCACGAATATATAGCCTAAAGAACTTCCTTCCGGTTAATTAACGAAATAAAATTTGGCTCATTATGTGCCCCCTAATTAGTGTATAAAAATTCTCTTTGGTACGATTGTTTGGTATATAAAACTCTAATTTCTGGCAGAGTTAGAAAATTATAAGTTAATATTAAAGGGAGTTACGGAGTGAGTCGAGAGCGTAGCTCCGGAGTCGAAATTTATCCGTTTTTCAGCCATTATTCCCTCTTTCACAAAGAAAAATAATTATTTTTATACTTATAACACTTTAATCACGGTGAAATATCGTAAAAAGAACTTTAAAAAATAAAATACAGAAAATAGAAAAAAAATTAAAAATTAATCCGCGACCAGCACCGAACCCCTGACCACCGAGGCAACTAACTTCTTTAGCCATGGCGCTAACAACCACACCACGACTCACACGTTGCTTTCACGAATATATAGCTTAAAGAACTTCCTTCCGGTTAATTAACAAAATCTATTTTGGACCTTTATACGCCCCCTAATTAGTGTATAAAAATACCCTTTGGTACGATTGTTTGGTATATAAAACACTAATATCTGGCCGAGTTTGAAAATTATAAGTTTATATTAAAGGGAGTTACGGAGTGAGTCGTGTGCGTAGCTCCGGAGTCGAAATTTATCCGTTTTTCAGCCATTATTCCCTCTTTCCCAAAGAAAAATAATTATTTTTATACATATAACCCTTAAATCACGGTGAAATATCGAAAAATAAATTTAAAAAAATAAAATACAGTAAATAGAAAAAAAAATTAAAAATTAATCCGTGACCAGGACCGAACCCCATCCCTCCGAATCTACAACTTCTTTGCCCATGGCGCTAACAACCACAACACGACTCACACGCAGCTACCACGAATATATAGCCTAAAGAACTTCCTTCCGGTTAATTAACGAAATCTATTTTGGCTCATTATGTGCCCCCTAATTAGTGTATAAAAATTCTCTTTGGTACGATTGTTTGGTATATAAAACTCTAATTTCTGGCAGAGTTTGAAAATTATAAGTTAATATTAAAGGGAGTTACGGAGTGAGTCGAGTGCGTAGCTCCGGAGTCGAAATTTATCCGTTTTTCAGCCATTATTCCCTCTTTCCCAAAGAAAAATAATTATTTTTATACATATAACACTTTAATCACGGAGAAATATCGAAAAAAGAACTTTAAAAAATAAAATACAGTAAATAGAAAAAAAAAATTAAAAATTAATCCGCGACCAGCACCGAACCCCTGACCACCGAGGCAAATAACTTCTTTAGCCATGGCGCTAACAACCACACCACGACTCACACGTTGCTTTCACGAATATATAGCTTAAAGAACTTCCTTCCGGTTAATTAACAAAATCTATTTTGGCCCTTTATGCGCCCCCTAATTAGTGTATAAAAATACCCTTTGGTACGATTGTTTGGTATATAAAACTCTAATATCTGCCGAGTTTGAAAATTATAAGTTTATATTAAAGGGAGTTACGGAGTGAGTCGTGTGCGTAGCTCCGGAGTCGAAATTTATCCGTTTTTCAGCCACTATTCCCTCTTTCCCAAAGAAAAATAATTATTTTTATACATATAACCCTTAAATCACGGTGAAATATCGAAAAATAAATTTAAAAAAATAAAATACAGTAAATAGAAAAAAAAATTAAAAATTAATCCGTGACCAGGACCGAACCCCATCCCTCCGAATCTACAACTTCTTTGCCCATGGCGCTAGCAACCACAACACGACTCACACGCAGCTACCACGAATATATAGCCTAAAGAACTTCCTTCCGGTTAATTAACGAAATCTATTTTGGCTCATTATGTGCCCCCTAATTAGTGTATAAAAATTCTCTTTGGTACGATTGTTTGGTATATAAAACTCTAATTTCTGGCAGAGTTTGAAAATTATAAGTTAATATTAAAGGGAGTTACGGAGTGAGTCGAGTGCGTAGCTCCGGAGTCGAAATTTATCCGTTTTTCAGCCATTATTCCCTCTTTCCCAAAGAAAAATAATTATTTTTATACATATAACCCTTTAATCACGGTGAAATATCGAAAATTAAATTTAAAAAAATAAAATACAGTAAATAGAAAAAAAAATTTAAAATTAATCCGTGACCAGGACCGAACCCCTGACCACCGAGGCAGCTAACTTCTTTAGCCATGCCGCTAACAACCACTCCACGACTCACACGATGCTTTCACGAATATATAGCTTAAAGAACTTCCTTCCGGTTAATTAACGAAATCTATTTTGGCTCATTATGTGCCCCCTAATTAGCGTATAAAAATTCTCTTTGGTACGATTGTTTGCTATATAAAACTCTAATTTCTGGCAGAGTTTGAAAATTATAAGTTAATATTAAAGGGAGTTACGGAGTGAGTCGAGTGCGTAGCTCCGGAGTCGAAATTTATCCGTTTTTCAGCCATTATTCCCTCTTTCCCAAAGAAAAATAATTATTTTTATACATATAACACTTTAATCACGGAGAAATATCGAAAAAAGAACTTTAAAAAATAAAATACAGTAAATAGAAAAAAAAAATTAAAAATTAATCCGCGACCAGCACCGAACCCCTGACCACCGAGGCAAATAACTTCTTTAGCCATGGCGCTAACAACCACACCACGACTCACACGTTGCTTTCACGAATATATAGCTTAAAGAACTTCCTTCCGGTTAATTAACAAAATCTATTTTGGCCCTTTATGCGCCCCCTAATTAGTGTATAAAAATACCCTTTGGTACGATTGTTTGGTATATAAAACTCTAATATCTGCCGAGTTTGAAAATTATAAGTTAATATTAAAGGGAGTTACGGAGTGAGTCGTGTGCGTAGCTCCGGAGTCGAAATTTATCCGTTTTTCAGCCATTATTCCCTCTTTCCCAAAGAAAAATAATTATTTTAATACATATAATCCTTTAATCACGGTGAAATATCGAAAAATAAATTTAAAAAAATAAAATACAGTGAATAGAAAAAAAAATTAAAAAACAATCCGTGAGCAGGACTGAACCCCTGACCACCGAATCTACAACTTCTTTACCCATGGCGCTAACAACCGCAACACGACACACACGTTGCTACCACGAATATATATCTTAAAGAACTTCCTTCCGGTTAATTAACGAAATCTATTTTGGCTCATTATGTGCCCCCTAATTAGCGTATAAAAATTCTCTTTGGTACGATTGTTTGCTATATAAAACTCTAATTTCTGGCAGAGTTTGAAAATTATAAGTTAATATTAAAGGGAGTTACGGAGTGAGTCGTGTGCGTATCCCCGGAGTCGAAATTTATTCGCTTTTCAGCTATTTCTCCCTCTTTCCCAAAGAAGAAAAAATATTTTTATTCATATAACACTTTAATCACGTTGAAATATCGAAAAATAAATACAGTAAATAGAAAAAAAAATTAAAAATTAACCCGTGACCAGGACCGAACCCCAGATTACCGAATCTACAACATCATTGCACATGGCGCTAACAACCACAACACGACTCACACGCTGCTACCACGAATATATAGCCTAAAGAACTTCCTTCCGGTTAATTAACGAAATAAAATTTGGCTCATTATGTGCCCCCTAATTAGTGTATAAAAATTCTCTTTGGTACGATTGTTTGGTATATAAAACTCTAATTTCTGGCAGAGTTAGAAAATTATAAGTTAATATTAAAGGGAGTTACGGAGTGAGTCGAGAGCGTAGCTCCGGAGTCGAAATTTATCCGTTTTTCAGCCATTATTCCCTCTTTCACAAAGAAAAATAATTATTTTTATACTTATAACACTTTAATCACGGTGAAATATCGTAAAAAGAACTTTAAAAAATAAAATACAGAAAATAGAAAAAAATTAAAAATTAATCCGCGACCAGCACCGAACCCCTGACCACCGAGGCAACTAACTTCTTTAGCCATGGCGCTAACAACCACACCACGACTCACACGTTGCTTTCACGAATATATAGCTTAAAGAACTTCCTTCCGGTTAATTAACAAAATCTATTTTGGACCTTTATACGCCCCCTAATTAGTGTATAAAAATACCCTTTGGTACGATTGTTTGGTATATAAAACACTAATATCTGGCCGAGTTTGAAAATTATAAGTTTATATTAAAGGGAGTTACGGAGTGAGTCGTGTGCGTAGCTCCGGAGTCGAAATTTATCCGTTTTTCAGCCATTATTCCCTCTTTCCCAAAGAAAAATAATTATTTTTATACATATAACCCTTAAATCACGGTGAAATATCGAAAAATAAATTTAAAAAAATAAAATACAGTAAATAGAAAAAAAAATTAAAAATTAATCCGTGACCAGGACCGAACCCCATCCCTCCGAATCTACAACTTCTTTGCCCATGGCGCTAACAACCACAACACGACTCACACGCAGCTACCACGAATATATAGCCTAAAGAACTTCCTTCCGGTTAATTAACGAAATCTATTTTGGCTCATTATGTGCCCCCTAATTAGTGTATAAAAATTCTCTTTGGTACGATTGTTTGGTATATAAAACTCTAATTTCTGGCAGAGTTTGAAAATTATAAGTTAATATTAAAGGGAGTTACGGAGTGAGTCGAGTGCGTAGCTCCGGAGTCGAAATTTATCCGTTTTTCAGCCATTATTCCCTCTTTCCCAAAGAAAAATAATTATTTTTATACATATAACACTTTAATCACGGAGAAATATCGAAAAAAGAACTTTAAAAAATAAAATACAGTAAATAGAAAAAAAAAATTAAAAATTAATCCGCGACCAGCACCGAACCCCTGACCACCGAGGCAAATAACTTCTTTAGCCATGGCGCTAACAACCACACCACGACTCACACGTTGCTTTCACGAATATATAGCTTAAAGAACTTCCTTCCGGTTAATTAACAAAATCTATTTTGGCCCTTTATGCGCCCCCTAATTAGTGTATAAAAATACCCTTTGGTACGATTGTTTGGTATATAAAACTCTAATATCTGCCGAGTTTGAAAATTATAAGTTTATATTAAAGGGAGTTACGGAGTGAGTCGTGTGCGTAGCTCCGGAGTCGAAATTTATCCGTTTTTCAGCCACTATTCCCTCTTTCCCAAAGAAAAATAATTATTTTTATACATATAACCCTTAAATCACGGTGAAATATCGAAAAATAAATTTAAAAAAATAAAATACAGTAAATAGAAAAAAAAATTAAAAATTAATCCGTGACCAGGACCGAACCCCATCCCTCCGAATCTACAACTTCTTTGCCCATGGCGCTAACAACCACAACACGACTCACACGCAGCTACCACGAATATATAGCCTAAAGAACTTCCTTCCGGTTAATTAACGAAATCTATTTTGGCTCATTATGTGCCCCCTAATTAGTGTATAAAAATTCTCTTTGGTACGATTGTTTGGTATATAAAACTCTAATTTCTGGCAGAGTTTGAAAATTATAAGTTAATATTAAAGGGAGTTACGGAGTGAGTCAAGTGCGTAGCTCCGGAGTCGAAATTTATCCGTTTTTCAGCCATTATTCCCTCTTTCACAAAGAAAAATAATTATTTTTATACATATAACACTTTAATCACGGTGAAAAATCGTAAAAAGAACTTTAAAAAATAAAATACAGAAAATAGAAAAAAAAATTAAAAATTAATCCGCGACCAGGACCGAACCCCATCCCTCCGAATCTACAACTTCTTTGCCCATGGCGCTAACAACCACAACACGACTCACACGCAGCTACCACGAATATATAACCTAAAGAACTTCCTTCCGGTTAATTAACGAAATCTATTTTGGCTCATTATGTGCCCCCTAATTAGTGTATAAAAATTCTCTTTGGTACGATTGTTTGGTATATAAAACTCTAATTTCTGGCAGAGTTTGAAAATTATAAGTTAATATTAAAGGGAGTTACGGAGTGAGTCGAGTGCGTAGCTCCGGAGTCGAAATTTATCCGTTTTTCAGCCATTATTCCCTCTTTCCCAAAGAAAAATAATTATTTTTATACATATAACCCTTTAATCACGGTGAAATATCGAAAATTAAATTTAAAAAAATAAAATACAGTAAATAGAAAAAAAAATTAAAATTAATCCGTGACCAGGACCGAACCCCAGACCTCCGAATCTACAACTTCATTGCCCATGGCGCTAACAACCACAACACGACTAACACGCAGCTACCACGAATATATAGCCTGAAGAACTTCCTTCCGGTTAATTAACGAAATCTATTTTGGCTCATTATGTGCCCCCTAATTAGTGTATAAAAATTCTCTTTTTTACGACTGTTTGATATATAAAACTCTAATTTCTGGCACAGTTTGAAAATTATAAGTTAATATTAAAGGGAGTTACGGAGTGAGTCGGGTGCGTAGCTCCGGAGTCGAAATTTATCCGTCTTTCAGCCATTATTCCCTCTTTCCCAAAGAAAAATAATTATTTTTATACATATAACCCTTTAATCACGGTGAAATATCGAATAATAAATTTAAAAAAATGAAATACAGTAAATAGAAAAAAAATTAAAAATTAATCCGTGACCAGGACCGAACCCCTGACCACCGAGGCAGCTAACTTCTTTAGCCATGCCGCTAACAACCACACCACGACTCACACGATGCTTTCACGAATATATAGCTTAAAGAACTTCCTTCCGGTTAATTAACAAAATCTATTTTGGCCCTTTATGCGCCCCCTAATTAGTGTATAAAAATACCCTCCGTCATTAGTATTTGAGTGGTATGGTGGTCAAGACAACGAACTAGTAACTGACGTCTGTGGCGAGGGGTTCACAGGTTCGAATCCCAGCCTCAGGGTCTTTTCTAAAGGTCTTTTCTAAAGGTCCAGGGTCTTTTTTTTTTCTTCCGCTTATTTTGCATTATATTATATTTTCAATGTGTTTTTCTATATTTCGGAGGATCCTACATATAGGAATTAATTTTTCTTAATATGGGAAAATAGCGAATTATGGGGAAAAACTGGAAAAATCCAGGAAAATTGGTTTATTTCCACTGTTTAAAATTATTTTTTCAATATATTCGACAGTTTATCATGTGCAAGGTTTTCTATGAGTAGAATTGTGCATCTTTCTTTGTTAAAGAACGCATAAAGGAATAATAATAAAAAAATAAAAAATAAAATAAAATGGCGGGTTGGGGTTCGAATTTCGAAGCCGTCTAACTCCCTTTAATATTAAGTTATAATTTTAAAACTCGGACCCTAAATAGGTGTCTATGGTCCAAACATAATGGCTGGATTATATTTTTATAGGTGAATTAGGGGGTGCAGGGGGGCACTCAAAGATCTATTGCATAACTGACCATGAGAGGACTTTTGAAACGAAATTGTGGCGGGCTTTTCGCATTTGAGTGGTATGGTGGACAAGACACCGGACAAGTAACTGACGTCTGTGGCGAGGGGTTCGCAGGTTCGAATCCCAGCCTCAGCAACGTTTCTAAAAAATTTCTTTTTTTTTCTTTCGCTTATTTCGCATTATATTATATTTTCAATGTGTTTTTCTATATTTGGGAGGATCCTACATATAGGAAATAATTTTTCTTAATATGGGAAAATAGCGAATCATGGGGAAGAACTGGAAAAATCCAGGAAAATTGGTTTATTTCCACTGTTCAAAATTATTTTTACAATATATTCGACAGTTTATCATGTGTAAGGTTTTCTATGAGTAGAATAGTGCATCTTTCTTTGTTAAAGATCGCATAAAGGAATAATAATGAAAAAATAAAAAGTAAAATAAAATGGCGGGTTGGGGTTCGAATTTCGAAGCTGTCTAACCCCCTTTAATATTAAGTTATAATTTTAAAACTCGAACCCTAAGTAGGTGTCTATGGTCCTAACATAATGGCTTTTTTATATTTTTATAGGTGAATTAGGGGGTGCAGGGGGGCACTCAAAGATCTATTGCATAACTGACCATGATTGGACTTTTGAAGCGAAATTGTGGCGGGCTTTTCGTATTTGAGTGGTATGGTGGTCAAGACACCGGACAAGTATCTGACGTCTGTGGCGAGGGTTTCGCAGGTTCGAAGCCCAGCCTCAGCAACTTTTCTAAAAAATTTCTTTTTTTTTTCTTCCGCTTATTTTGCATTATATTATTTTTTCAATGCGTTTTTCAATATTTTAGAGGATCCTACATATAGGAAATATTTTTTCTTAATTTGGGAAAATAGCGAATAATGGGGGAAAACTGAAAAAATCCCGGAAAATTGGTTTATTTCCACTGTTTTAAATAATTTTTACAATATATTCGACAATTTATCATGTGTAAGGTATTCTATGAGTAGAATAGTGCATCTTTCTTTGTTAAAGAACGCATAAAGGAATAATAATAAAAAAAATAAAAAATAAAATAAAATGGCGGGTTGGGGTTCGAATTTTGAAGCCGTCTAACTCCCTTTAATAATAAGTTATAATTTTCAAACTCGAATCCTAAGTAGGTGTCTATGGTCCAAACATAATGGCTGGATTAAATTTTTATAGGTGAATTAAGGGGTGCAGGGGGGCACTCAAAGATCTATTGCATAACTGACCATGAGAGGACTTTTGAAGCGAAATTGTGGCGGGCTTTTCGTATTTGAATGGAATGGAGGTCAAGACACCGGACTAATAACTGACGTCTGAGGCGAGGGGTTCGCAGGTTCGAATCCCAGCCTCAGGAACTTTTCTAAAAAAATTCCTTTTTTTTTCTTCCGCTTATTTTGCATTATATTATTTTTTCAATGTGTTTTTCTATATTTTAGAGGATCCTACATATAGGAAATAATTTTTCTTAATTTGTGAAAATAGCGAATCATGGGGAAAAACAGGAAAAATCCAGGAAAATTGGTTTATTTCCGTTGTTTTAAATAATTTTTACAATATATTCGACAATTTATCATGTGTAAGGTTTTCTATGAGTAGAATAGTGCATCTTTCTTTGTTAAAGAACGCATAAAGGAATAATAATAAAAAAATAAAAAATAAAATAAAATGGCGGGTTGGGGTTCTAATTTCGAAGCCGTCTAACTCCCTTTAATATTAAGTTATAATTTTCAAACTCGGACCCTTAGTAGGTGTCTATGGTCCAAACATAATGGCTGGATTATATTTTTATAGGTGAATTAGGGGGTGCAGGGTTGCACTCAAAGATCTATTGCATAACTGACCATGAGAGAACTTTTGAAGCGAAATTGTGGCGGGCGTTTCGTATTTGAGTGGTATGGTGGTCAAGACACCGGACTAGTAACTGACGTCTGTGGCGAGGGGTTCGCAGGTTCGAATCCCAGCATCAGGAACTTTTCTAAAAAAATTTCTTTTTTTTTTTCTTCCGCTTAATTTGCATTATATTATTTTTTCAATGTGTTTTTCTATATTATAGAGGATCCAACATATAGGAAATAATTTCTCTTAATTTGTGAAAATAGCGAATAATGGGGAAAAACTGGAAAATCCAGGAAAATTGGGTTATTTCCACTGTTTCAAATTATTTTTACAATATATTCGACAGTTTATCACGTGTAAGGTTTTCTATGAGTGGAATAGTGCATCTTTCTTTGTTAAAGATCGCATAAAGGAATAATAATAAAAAAATAAAAAATAAAATAAAATGGCGGGTTGGGGTTCGAATTTCGAAGCCGTCTAACCCCCTTTAATATTAAGTTATAATTTTCAAACTCGGACCCTAAGTAGGTGTCTATGGTCCTAACATAATGGTTGGATTATACTTTTATAGGTGAATTAGGGGGTGCAGGAGGGCACTCAAAGATCTATTGCATAACTGACCATGAGAGGACTTTTGAAGCGAAATTGTGGCGGGTTTTTCGTATTTGAGTGGTATGATGGTCAAGACACCGGACAAGTAACTGACGTCTGTGGCAAGGGGTTCGCAGGTTCGAATCCCAGCCTCAGCAACTTTTCTAAAAAATTTCTTTTTTTTTCTTTCGCTTATTTCGCATTATATTATATTTTCAATGTGTTTTTCTATATTTGGGAGGATCCTACATATAGGAAATAATTTTTCTTAATATGGGAAAATAGCGAATCATGGGGAAGAATTGGAAAAATCCAGGAAAATTGGTTTATTTCCACTGTTCAAAATTATTTTTACAATATATTCGAAAGTTTATCATGCGTAAGGTTTTCTATGAGTAGAATAGTGCATCTTTCTTTGTTAAAGAACGCATAAAGGAATAATAATGAAAAAATAAAAAATAAAATAAAATGGCGGGTTGGGGATCGAATTTCGAAGCCGTCTAACTCCCTTTAATATTAAGTTATAATTTTAAAACTCGGTCCCTAAGTAGGTGTTTATGTCCCAAACATAATGGCTGGATTAAATTTTTATAGGTGAATTAGGGGGTGCAGGGGGGCACTCAAAGATCTATTGCATAACTGACCATGAGAGGACTTTTGAAGCGAAATTGTGGCGGGCTTTTCGTACTTGAGTGGTATGGTGGTCAAGACACCGGACAAGTAACTGACGTCTTTGGCGAGTAGTTCGCAGGTTCGAATCCCAGCCTCGGCAACTTTTCCAAAAAAAATTTTTTTTTCTCTTCCGCTTTTTTTGCATTATATTATTTTCTCAATGTGTTTTTCTATATTTTAGAGTATCATACATACAGGAAATAATTTTTCTTAATTTGGGAAAATAGCGAATAATGGGGAAAAACTGAAAAAATCCAGGAAACATGGTTTATTTCCACTATTTTAAAATTTTTTTACAATATATTCGACAATTTATCATGTGTAAGGTTTTCTATGAGTAGAATAGTGCTTCTGTCTTTGTTAAAGAACGCATAAAGAAATAATAATGAAAAAATAAAAAATAAAATAAAATGGCGGGTAGGGGTTCGAATTTCGAAGACGTCTAACTCCCTTTAATATTAAGTTATAATTTTCAAACTCGGACCCTAAGTAGGTGTCTATGTTCCAAACATAATGGCTGGATTAAATTTTTATAGGTGAATTAGGGGGTGCAGGGGGGCACTCAAAGATCTATTGCATAACTGACCATGAGAGGACTTTTGAAGCGAAATTGTGGCGGGCTTTTCGTATTTGAGTTGTATGGTGGTCAAGACACCGGACAAGTAACTGACGTCTTTGGCGAGGGGTTCGCTTGTTCGAAACCCAGCCTCAGGAACTTTTTTAAAAAATTTCTTTTTTTTTTTCTTCCGCTTATTTTGCATTATATTATTTTTTCAATGCGTTTTTCAATATTTTAGAGGATCCTACATATAGGAAATATTTTTTCTTAATTTGGGAAGATAGTGAATAATTGGGGAAAACTGAAAAAATCCCGGAAAATATGTTTATTTCCACTGTTTTAATTAATTTTTACAATATATTCGACAATTTATCATGTGTAAGGTTTTCTATGAGTAGAATAGTGCATCTTTCTTTGTTAAAGAACGCATAAAGTAATAATAAAAAAAAATAAAAAATAAAATAAAATGGCGGGTTGGGGTTCGAATTTCGAAGCCGTCTAACTCCCTTTAATATTAAGTTATAATTTTCAAATTCGGACCCTTAGTAGGTGTCTATGGTCCAAACATAATGGCTGGATTAAATTATTATAGGTGAATTAGGGGGTGCAGGGGGGCACTCAAAGATCTATTGCATAACTGACCATGAGAGGACTTTTGAAGGGAAATTGTGGCGGGCTTTTCGTATTTGAATGGAATGGAGGTCAAGACACCGGACTGATAACTGACGTCTGTGGCGAGGGGTTCGCAGGTTCGAATCCCAGCCTCAGGAACTTTTCTAAAAAAATTTCTTTTTTTTCTCTTCCGCTTATTTTGCATTATATTATTTTTTCAATGCGTTTTTCAATATTTTAGAGGATCCTACATATAGGAAATATTTTTTCTTAATTTGGGAAGATAGCGAATAATTGGGGAAAACTGAAAAAATCCCGGAAAATATGTTTATTTCCACTGTTTTAAATAATTTTTACAATATATTCGACAATTTATCATGTGTAAGGTTTTCTATGAGTAGAATAGTGCATCTTTCTTTGTTAAAGAACGCATAAAGGAATAATAATGAAAAAATAAAAAATAAAATAAAATGGCGGGTTGGGGATCGAATTTCGAAGCCGTCTAACTCCTTTTAATATTAAGTTATAATTTTCAAACTCGGACCCTAAGTAGGTGTCTATGGTCCAAACATAATGGGTGGATTAAATTTTTATAGGTGAATTAGGGGGTGCAGGGGGCACTCAAAGATCTATTGCATAACTGAAAATGAGAGGACTTTTCGAATTTGAGTGGTATGGTGGTCAAGACACCGGACTAGTAACTGACGTCTGTGGCGCGGGGTTCGCAGGTTCGAATCCCAGCCTCAGCAACCTTTCTAAAAAAAAATATTTTTTTTCTTCCGCTTTTTTTGCATTATATTATTTTCTCAATGTGTTTTTCTATATTTTAGAGTATCATACATACAGGAAATAATTTTTCTTAATTTGGGAAAATAGCGAATAATGGGGAAAAACTGAAAAAATCCAGGAAAATTGGTTTATTTCCACTGTTTTAAAATTTTTTTACAATATATTCGACAATTTATCATGTGTAAGGTTTTCTATGAGAAGAATAGTGCTTCTGTCTTTGTTAAAGAACGCATAAAGAAATAATAATGAAAAAATAAAAAATAAAATAAAATGGCGGGTAGGGGTTCGAATTTCGAAGACGTCTAACTCCCTTTAATATTAAGTTATAATTTTCAAACTCGGACCCTAAGTAGGTGTCTATGTTCCAAACATAATGGCTGGATTAAATTTTTATAGGTGAATTTGGGGGTGCAGGGGGGCACTCAAAGATCTATTGCATAACTGTCCATGAGAGGACTTTTGAAGCGAAATTGTGGCGGGCTTTTCGTATTTGAGTGGTATGGTGGTCAAGACACCGGACTAGTAACTGACGTCTGTGGCGAGGGGTTCGCAGGTTCGAATCCTAGCTTCAGTAACTTTTCTAAAAAATTTCTTATTTTTCTTCTTCCGCTTATTTTGCATTATATTATTTTTTCAGTGAGTTTTTCTATATTTTAGAGGATCCTACATATAGGAAATAATTTTTCTTAATTTGGGAAAATAGCGAATAATGGGGAAAAACTGGAAAAATCCAGGAAAATTGGTTTATTTCCACTGTTTTAAATTATTTTTACAATATATTCGACAGTTTATCATGTGTAAGGTTTTCTATGAGTAGAATAGTGCATCTTTCTTTGTTAAAGAACGCATAAAGGAATAATAATGAAAAAATGAAAAATAAAATAAAATGGCGGGTTGGGGTTCGAATTTTGAAGCCGTCTAACTCCCTTTAATATTAAGTTATAATTTTAAAACTCGGACCCTAAGTAGATGTTTATGTTCCAAACATAATGGCTGGATTAAATTTTTATAGGTGAATTAGGGGGTGCAGGGGGGCGCTCAAAGATCTATTGCATAACTGACCATGAGAGGACTTTTGAAGGGAAATTGTGGCGGGCTTTTCGTATTTGAATGGAATGGAGGTCAAGACACCGGACTAATAACTGACGCCTGTGGCGAGGGGTTCGCAGGTTCGAATCCCAGCCTCAGGAACTTTTCTAAAAAAATTTCTTTTTTTTTCTTCCGCTTTTTTTGCATTATATTCTTTTTTCAATGCGTTTTTCAATATTTTAGAGGATCCTACATATAGGAAATATTTTTTCTTAATTTGGGAAGATAGCGAATAATTGGGGAAAACTGAAAAAATCCCGGAAAATATGTTTATTTCCACTGTTTTAAATAATTTTTACAATATATTCGACAATTTATCATGTGTAAGGTTTTCTATGAGTAGAATAGTGCATCTTTCTTTGTTAAAGAACGCATAAAGGAATAATAATGAAAAAATAAAAAATAAAATAAAATGGCGGGTTGGGGATCGAATTTCGAAGCCGTCTAACTCCCTTTAATATTAAGTTATAATTTTAAAACTCGGTCCCTAAGTAGGTGTTTATGTCCCAAACATAACGCCTGGATTAAATTTTTATAGGTGAATTAGGGGGTGCAGGGGGCACTCAAAGATCTATTGCATAACTGACCATGAGAGGACTTTTGAAGCGAAATTGTGGCGGGCTTTTCGTACTTGAGTGGTATGGAGGTCAAGACACCGGACAAGTAACTGACGTCTCTGGCGAGGGGTTCGCAGGTTCGAATCCCAGCCTCGGCAACTTTTCTAAAAAAAATTTTTTTTTCTCTTCCGCTTATTTTGCATTATATTATATTTTCAATGTGTTTTTCTCTAGTTTTGAGGATCCTACATATAGGAAATATTTTTTCTTAATTTGGGAAAATAGCGAATAATGGGGAAAAACTGGAAAAATCCGGGAAAATTGTTTTATTTCCACTGTTCAAAATTATTTTTACAATATATTCGACAGTTTATCATGTGTAAGGTTTTCTATGAGTAGAATAGTGCATCTTTCTTTGTTAAAGAACGCATAAAGGAATAATAATAATAAAAAAAATAATAAATAAAATGGCGGGTTGGGGTTCGAATTTCGAAGCCGTCTAACTCCCTTTAATATTAAGTTATAATTTTCAAACTCGGACCCTAAGTAGGTGTCTATGGTCCAAACATAATGGCTGGATTAAATTTTTATAGGTGAATTAGGGGGTGCAGGGGGCACTCAAAGATCTATTGCATAACTGAAAATGAGAGGACTTTCGAAGCGAAATTGTGGAGGGCTTTTCGAATTTGAGTGGTATGGTGGTCAAGACACCGGACTAGTAACTGACGTCTGTGGCGCGGGGTTCGCAGGTTCGAATCCCAGCCTCAGCAACCTTTCTAAAAAAAAATATTTTTTTTCTTCCGCTTTTTTTGCATTATATTATTTTCTCAATGTGTTTTTCTATATTTTAGAGAATCATACATACAGGAAAAAAATTTTTTTATTTGGGAAAATAGCGAATAATGGGCAAAAACTGAAAAAATCCGGGAAAATTGTTTTATTTCCACTGTTCAAAATTATTTTTACAATATATTCGACAGTTTATCATGTGTAAGGTTTTCTATGAGTAGAATAGTGCTTCTGTCTTTGTTAAAGAACGCATAAAGAAATAATAATGAAAAAATAAAAAATAAAATAAAATGGCGGGTAGGGGTTCGAATTTCGAAGACGTCTAACTCCCTTTAATATTAAGTTATAATTTTCAAACTCGGACCCTAAGTAGGTGTCTATGTTCCAAACATAATGGCTGGATTAAATTTTTATAGGTGAATTAGGGGGTGCAGGGGGGCACTCAAAGATCTATTGCATAACTGACCATGAGAGGACTTTTGAAGCGAAATTGTGGCGGGCTTTTCGTATTTGAGTGGTATGGTGGACAAGACACCGGACTAGTAACTGACGTCTGTGGCGAGGGGTTCGCAGGTTCGAATCCCAGCTTCAGTAACTTTTCTAAAAAATTTCTTATTTTTCTTCTTCCGCTTATTATACATTATATTATTTTTTCAGTTAGTTTTTCTATATTTTAGAGGATCCTACATATAGGAAATAATTTTTCTTAATTTGGGAAAATAGCGAAAAATGGGGAAAAACTGGAAAAATCCAGGAAAATTGGTTTATTTCCACTGTTTTAAATTATTTTTACAATATATTCGACAGTTTATCATGTGTAAGGTTTTCTATGAGTAGAATAGTGCATCTTTCTTTGTTAAAGAACGCATAAAGGTATAATAATAAAAAAATAAAATAAAATGGCGGGTTGGGGTTCGAATTTCGAAGCCGTCTAACTCCCTTTAATATTAAGTTATAATTTTCAAACTCCGATCCTTAGTAGGTGTGTATGGTCCAAACACAATGGCTGGATTAAATTTTTATAGGTGAATTAGGGGGTGCAGGGGGGCACTCAAAGATCTATTGCATAACTGACCATGAGAGGGCTTTTGAAGCGAAATTGTGGAGGGCTTTTCGTATTTGAATGGAATGGAGGTCAAAACACCGGACTAATAACTGACGTCTGTGGCGAGGAGTTCGCAGGTTCGAATCCCAGCCTCAGGAACTTTTCTAAAAAAATTTCTTTTTTTTCTCTTCCGCTTATTTTGCATTATATTATTTTTTCAATGCGTTTTTCAATATTTTAGAGGATCCTACATATAGGAAATATTTTTTCTTAATTTGGGAAGATAGCGAATAATTGGGGAAAACTGAAAAAATCCCGGAAAATATGTTTATTTCCACTGTTTTAAATAATTTTTACAATATATTCGACAATTTATCATGTGTAAGGTTTTCTATGAGTAGAATAGTGCATCTTTCTTTGTTAAAGAACGCATAAAGGAATAATAATGAAAAAATAAAAAATAAAATAAAATGGCGGGTTGGGGATCGAATTTCGAAGCCGTCTAACTCCCTTTAATATTAAGTTATAATTTTAAAACTCGGTCCCTAAGTAGGTGTTTATGTCCCAAACATAACGGCTGGATTAAATTTTTATAGGTGAATTAGGGGGTGCAGGGGGCACTCAAAGATCTATTGCATAACTGACCATGAGAGGACTTTTGAAGCGAAATTGTGGCGGGCTTTTCGTACTTGAGTGGTATGGTGGTCAAGACACCGGACAAGTAACTGACGTCTCTGACGAGGGGTTCGCAGGTTCGAATCCCAGCCTCGGCGACTTTTCTAAAAAAAAATTTTCTTTCTCTTCCGCTTATTTTGCATTATATTATATTTTCAATGTGTTTTTCTCTATTTTTGAGGATCCTACATATAGGAAATATTTTTTCTTAATTTGGGAAAATAGCGAATAATGGGGAAAAACTGGAAAAATCCGGGAAAATTGTTTTATTTCCACTGTTCAAAATTATTTTTACAATATATTCGACAGTTTATCATGTGTAAGGTTTTCTATGAGTAGAATAGTGCATCTTTCTTTGTTAAAGAACGCATAAAGGAATAATAATAATAAAAAAAATAATAAATAAAATGGCGGGTTGGGGTTCGAATTTCGAAGCCGTCTAACTCCCTTTAATATTAAGTTATAATTTTCAAACTCGGACCCTAAGTAGGTGTCTATGGTCCAAACATAATGGCTGGATTAAATTTTTATAGGTGAATTAGGGGGTGCAGGGGGCACTCAAAGATCTATTGCATAACTGAAAATGAGAGGACTTTCGAAGCGAAATTGTGGAGGGCTTTTCGAATTTGAGTGGTATGGTGGTGAAGACACCGGACTAGTAACTGACGTCTGTGGCGCGGGGTTCGCAGGTTCGAATCCCAGCCTCAGCAACCTTTCTAAAAAAAAATATTTTTTTTCTTCCGCTTTTTTTGCATTATATTATTTTCTCAATGTGTTTTTCTATATTTTAGAGAATCATACATACAGGAAATAATTTTTCTTTATTTGGGAAAATAGCGAATAATGGGCAAAAACTGAAAAAATACAGGAAAATTGGTTTATTTCCACTGTTTTAAAATTTTTTTACAATATATTCGACAATTTATCATGTGTAAGGTTTTCTATGAGTAGAATAGTGCTTCTGTCTTTGTTAAAGAACGCATAAAGAAATATTAATGAAAAAATAAAAAATAAAATAAAATGGCGGGTAGGGGTTCGAATTTCGAAGACGTCTAACTCCCTTTAATATTAAGTTATAATTTTCAAACTCGGACCCTAAGTAGGTGTCTATGTTCCAAACATAATGGCTGGATTAAATTTTTATAGGTGAATTAGGGGGTGCAGGGGGGCACTCAAAGATCTAATGCATAACTGACCATGAGAGGACTTTTGAAGCGAAATTGTGGCGGGCTTTTCGTATTTGAGTGGTATGGTGGTCAAGACACCGGACTAGTAACTGACGTCTGTGGCGAGGGGTTCGCAGGTTCGAATCCCAGCTTCAGTAACTTTTCTAAAAAATTTCTTATTTTTCTTCTTCCGCTTATTTTGCATTATATTATTTTTTCAGTGAGTTTTTCTATATTTTAGAGGATCCTACATATAGGAAATAATTTTTCTTAATTTGGGAAAATAGCGAAAAATGGGGAAAAACTGGAAAAATCCAGGAAAATTGGTTTATTTCCACTGTTTTAAATTATTTTTACAATATATTCGACAGTTTATCATGTGTAAGGTTTTCTATGAGTAGAATAGTGCATCTTTCTTTGTTAAAGAACGCATAAAGGAATAATAATAAAAAAATAAAATAAAATGACGGGTTGGGGTTCGAATTTCGAAGCCGTCTAACTCCCTTTAATATTAAGTTATAATTTTAAAACACGGACCCTAAGTAGGTGTCTATGGTCCAAACATAATGGCTGGATTAAATTTTTATAGGTGAATTAGGGGGTGCAGGGGGCACTCAAAGTTCTATTGCATAACTGACCATGAGAGGACTTTTGAAGCGAAATTGTGGCGGGCTTTTCGTATTTGAGTTGTATGGTGGTCAAGACACCGGACTAGTAACTGACGTCTTTGGCGAGGGGTTCGCTTGTTCGAAACCCAGCCTCAGGAACTTTTTTAAAAAATTTCTTCTTTTTTTCTTCCGCTTATTTTGCATGATATTATTTCTTCAATGCCTTTTTCTATATTTTAGAGGATCCTACATATAGGAAATAATTTTTTTTAATTTGTGAAAATAGCGAATAATGGGGAAAAACTGGAAAAATCCTGGAAAATTGGTTTATTTCCACTGTTCAAAATTATTTTTACAATATATTCGACAGTTTATCAAGTGTAAGGTTTTCTATGAGTAGAATAGTGCATCTTTCTTTGTTAAAGAACGCATAAATGAATAATAATAATAAAAAAAATAATAAATAAAATGGCGGGTTGTGGTTCGAATTTCGAAGCCGTCTAATTCCCTTTAATATTAAGTTATAATTTTCAAACTCGGACCCTAAGTAGGTGTCTATGTTCCAAACATAATGGCTGGATTAAATTTTTATAGGTGAATTAGGGGGTGCAGGGGGCACTCAAAGATCTATTGCATAACTGAAAATGAGAGGACTTTCGAAGCGAAATTGTGGAGGGCTTTTCGAATTTGAGTGGTATGGTGGTCAAGACACCGGTCTAGTAACTGACGTCTGTGGCGCGGGGTTCGCAGGTTCGAATCCCAGCCTCAGCAACCTTTCAAAAAAAAATTTTTTTTTTCTTCCGCTTTTTTTGCAATATATTATTTTCTCAATGTGTTTTTCTATATTTTAGAGTATCATACATACAGGAAATAATTTTTCTTAATTTGGGAAAATAGCGAATAATGGGGAAAAACTGAAAAAATCCAGGAAAATTGGTTTATTTCCACTGTTTTAAAATTTTTTTACAATATATTGGACAATTTATCATGTGTAAGGTTTTCTATGAGTAGAATAGTGCTTCTGTCTTTGTTAAAGAACGCATAAAGAAATAATAATGAAAAAATAAAAAATAAAATAAAATGGCGGGTAGGGGTTCGAATTTCGAAGACGTCTAACTCCCTTTAATATTAAGTTATAATTTTCAAACTCGGACCCTAAGTAGGTGTCTATGTTCCAAACATAATGGCTGGATTAAATTTTTATAGGTGAATTAGGGGGTGCAGGGGGGGCACTCAAAGATCTATTGCATAACTGACCATGAGAGGACTTTTGAAGCGAAATTGTGGCGGGCTTTTCGTATTTGAGTGGTATGGTGGTCAAGACACCGGACTAGTAACTGACGTCTGTGGCGAGGGGTTCGCAGGTTCGAATCCCAGCTTCAGTAACTTTTCTAAAAAATTTCTTATTTTTCTTCTTCCGCTTATTTTGCATTATATTATTTTTTCAGTGAGTTTTTCTATATTTTAGAGGATCCTACATATAGGAAATAATTTTTCTTAATTTGGGAAAATAGCGAATAATGGGGAAAAACTGGAAAAATCCAGGAAAATTGGTTTATTTCCACTGTTTTAAATTATTTTTACAATATATTCGACAGTTTATCATGTGTAAGGTTTTCTATGAGTAGAATAGTGCATCTTTCTTTGTTAAAGAACGCATAAAGGTATAATAATAAAAAAATAAAATAAAATGGCGGGTTGGGGTTCGAATTTCGAAGCCGTCTAACTCCCTTTAATATTAAGTTATAATTTTAAAACACGGACCCTAAGTAGGTGTCTATGGTCCAAACATAATGGCTGGATTAAATTTTTATAGGTGAATTAGGGGGTGCAGGGGGGCACTCAAAGATCTATTGCATAACTGACCATGAGAGGACTTTTGAAGCGAAATTGTGGCGGGCTTTTCGTATTTGAGTTGTATGGTGGTCAAGACGCCGGACTAGTAACTGACGTCTTTGGCGAGGGGTTCGCTTGTTCGAATCCCAGCCTCAGGAACTTTTTTAAAAAATTTCTTTTTTTTTTCTTCCGCTTATTTTGCATGATATTATTTCTTCGATGTCTTTTTCTATATTTTAGAGGATCCTACATATAGGAAATAATTTTTCTTAATTTGTGAAAATAGCGAATAATGGGGAAAAACTGGAAAAATCCTGGAAAATTGGTTTATTTCCACTTTTCAAAATTATTTTTACAATATATTCGACAGTTTATCAAGTGTAAGGTTTTCTATGAGTAGAATAGTGCATCTTTCTTTGTTAAAGAACGCATAAATGAATAATAATAATAAAAAAAATAATAAATAAAATGGCGGGTTGGGGTTCGAATTTCGAAGCCGTCTAATTCCCTTTAATATTAAGTTATAATTTTCAAACTCGGACCCTAAGTAGGTGTCTATGTTCCAAACATAATGGCTGGATTAAATTTTTATAGGTGAAGTAGGGGGTGCAGGGGGGCACTCAAAGGTCTATTGCATTACTGGCCATGAGAGGACTTTTGAAGCGAAATTGTGGCGGACTTTTCGTATTTGAGTGGTATGGTGGTCAAGACACCGGACTAGTAACTGACGTCTGTGGCGAGGGGTTCGCAGGCTCGAATCCCACCCTCAGCAACTTTTAAAAAAAAAAAAAAAAATTTTCTTCCGCTTATTTTGCATTATATTATTTTTTCAATGTGTTTTTCTATATTTTAGACGATCCTACATATAGGAAATATTTTTTCTTATTTTGGGAAAATAGCGAATAATGGGGAAAAACTGGAAAAATCCGGGAAAATTGTTTTATTTCCACTGTTCAAAATTATTTTTATAATATATTCGACAGTTTATCATGTGTAAGGTTTTCTATGAGTAGAATAGTGCATCTTTCTTTGTTAAAGAACGCATAAAGGAATAATAATAATAAAAAAAATAATAAATAAAATGGCGGGTTGGGGTTCGAATTTCGAAGCCGTCTAACTCCCTTTAATATTAAGTTATAATTTACAAACTCGGACCCTAAGTAGGTGTCTATGGTCCAAACATAATGGCTGGATTAAATTTTTATAGGTGAATTAGGGGGTGCAGGGGGCACTCAAAGATCTATTGCATAACTGAAAATGAGAGGACTTTCGAAGCGAAATTGTGGCGGGCTTTTCGAATTTGAGTGGTATGGTGGTCAAGACACCGGACTAGTATCTGATGTCTGTGGCGCGGGGTTCGCAGGTTCGAATCCCAGCCTCAGCAACCTTTCTAAAAAAAAATTTTTTTTCTTCCGCTTTTTTTGCATTATATTCCTTTCTCAATGTGTTTTTCTATATTTTAGAGTATCATACATACAGGAAATAATTTTTCTTAATTTGGGAAAATAGCGAATAATGGGGAAAAACTGGAAAAATCCAGGAAAATTGGTTTATTTCCACTGTTTTAAAATATTTTTACAATATATTCGACAATTTATCATGTGTAAGGTTTTCTATGAGTAGAATAGTGCTTCTGTCTTTGTTACAGAACGCATAAAGAAATAATAATGAAAAAATAAAAAATAAAATAAAATGGCGGGTAGGGGTTCGAATTTCGAAGACGTCTAACTCCCTTTAATATTAAGTTATAATTTTCAAACTCGGACCCTAAGTAGGTGTCTATGTTCCAAACTTAATGGCTGGATTAAATTTTTATAGGTGAATTAGGGGGTGCAGGGGGGCACTCAAAGATCTATTGCATTACTGGCCATGAGAGGACTTTTGAAGCGAAATTGTGGCGGACTTTCCGTATTTGAGTGGTATGGTGGTCAAGACACCGGACTAGTAACTGACGTCTGTGGCGAGGGGTTCGCAGGCTCAAATCCCAGCCTCAGCAAGTTTTAAAAAAAAAAAAAAAATTTTTTTTCTTCCGCTTATTTTGCATTATATTATTTTTTCAATGTGTTTTTCTATATTTTAGAAGATCCTTCATATAGGAAATAATTTTTCTTAATTTGGGAAAATTGCGTATAATAGGAAAAATCTGGAAAAATCCAGGAAAATTGGTTTATTTCCACTGTTTTAAATTATTTTTACAATATATTCGACAGTTTATCATGTGTAAGGTTTTCTATGAGTAGAATAGTGCATCTTTCTTTGTTAAAGAACGCATAAAGGAATAATAATAAAAAAATAAGAAATAAAATAAAATGGCGGGTTGGGGTTCGAATTTCGAAGCCGTCTAACTCCCTTTAATATTAAGTTATAATTTTCAAACTCGGACCCTAAGTAGGTGTCTATGGTCCAAACATAATGGCTGGATTAAATTTTTATAGGTGAATTAGGGGGTGCAGGGGGCACTCAAAGATCTATTGCATAACTGAAAATGAGAGGACTTTCGAAGCGAAATTGTGGAGGGCTTTTCGAATTTGAGTGGTATGGTGGTGAAGACACCGGACTAGTAACTGACGTCTGTGGCGCGGGGTTCGCAGGTTCGAATCCCAGCCTCAGCAACCTTTCTAAAAAAAAATATTTTTTTTCTTCCGCTTTTTTTGCATTATATTATTTTCTCAATGTGTTTTTCTATATTTTAGAGAATCATACATACAGGAAATAATTTTTCTTTATTTGGGAAAATAGCGAATAATGGGCAAAAACTGAAAAAATACAGGAAAATTGGTTTATTTCCACTGTTTTAAAATTTTTTTACAATATATTCGACAATTTATCATGTGTAAGGTTTTCTATGAGTAGAATAGTGCTTCTGTCTTTGTTAAAGAACGCATAAAGAAATATTAATGAAAAAATAAAAAATAAAATAAAATGGCGGGTAGGGGTTCGAATTTCGAAGACGTCTAACTCCCTTTAATATTAAGTTATAATTTTCAAACTCGGACCCTAAGTAGGTGTCTATGTTCCAAACATAATGGCTGGATTAAATTTTTATAGGTGAATTAGGGGGTGCAGGGGGGCACTCAAAGATCTAATGCATAACTGACCATGAGAGGACTTTTGAAGCGAAATTGTGGCGGGCTTTTCGTATTTGAGTGGTATGGTGGTCAAGACACCGGACTAGTAACTGACGTCTGTGGCGAGGGGTTCGCAGGTTCGAATCCCAGCTTCAGTAACTTTTCTAAAAAATTTCTTATTTTTCTTCTTCCGCTTATTTTGCATTATATTATTTTTTCAGTGAGTTTTTCTATATTTTAGAGGATCCTACATATAGGAAATAGTTTTTCTTAATTTGGGAAAATAGCGAAAAATGGGGAAAAACTGGAAAAATCCAGGAAAATTGGTTTATTTCCACTGTTTTAAATTATTTTTACAATATATTCGACAGTTTATCATGTGTAAGGTTTTCTATGAGTAGAATAGTGCATCTTTCTTTGTTAAAGAACGCATAAAGGAATAATAATAAAAAAATAAAATAAAATGGCGGGTTGGGGTTCGAATTTCGAAGCCGTCTAACTCCCTTTAATATTAAGTTATAATTTTAAAACACGGACCCTAAGTAGGTGTCTATGGTCCAAACATAATGGCTGGATTAAATTTTTATAGGTGAATTAGGGGGTGCAGGGGGCACTCAAAGTTCTATTGCATAACTGACCATGAGAGGACTTTTGAAGCGAAATTGTGGCGGGCTTTTCGTATTTGAGTTGTATGGTGGTCAAGACACCGGACTAGTAACTGACGTCTTTGGCGAGGGGTTCGCTTGTTCGAAACCCAGCCTCAGGAACTTTTTTAAAAAATTTCTTCTTTTTTTCTTCCGCTTATTTTGCATGATATTATTTCTTCAATGCCTTTTTCTATATTTTAGAGGATCCTACATATAGGAAATAATTTTTTTTAATTTGTGAAAATAGCGAATAATGGGGAAAAACTGGAAAAATCCTGGAAAATTGGTTTATTTCCACTGTTCAAAATTATTTTTACAATATATTCGACAGTTTATCAAGTGTAAGGTTTTCTATGAGTAGAATAGTGCATCTTTCTTTGTTAAAGAACGCATAAATGAATAATAATAATAAAAAAAATAATAAATAAAATGGCGGGTTGTGGTTCGAATTTCGAAGCCGTCTAATTCCCTTTAATATTAAGTTATAATTTTCAAACTCGGACCCTAAGTAGGTGTCTATGTTCCAAACATAATGGCTGGATTAAATTTTTATAGGTGAATTAGGGGGTGCAGGGGGCACTCAAAGATCTATTGCATAACAGAAAATGAGAGGACTTTCGAAGCGAAATTGTGGAGGGCTTTTCGAATTTGAGTGGTATGGTGGTCAAGACACCGGTCTAGTAACTGACGTCTGTGGCGCGGGGTTCGCAGGTTCGAATCCCAGCCTCAGCAACCTTTCAAAAAAAAATTTTTTTTTTCTTCCGCTTTTTTTGCAATATATTATTTTCTCAATGTGTTTTTCTATATTTTAGAGTATCATACATACAGGAAATAATTTTTCTTAATTTGGGAAAATAGCGAATAATGGGGAAAAACTGAAAAAATCCAGGAAAATTGGTTTATTTCCACTGTTTTAAAATTTTTTTACAATATATTCGACAATTTATCATGTGTAAGGTTTTCTATGAGTAGAATAGTGCTTCTGTCTTTGTTAAAGAACGCATAAAGAAATAATAATGAAAAAATAAAAAATAAAATAAAATGGCGGGTAGGGGTTCGAATTTCGAAGACGTCTAACTCCCTTTAATATTAAGTTATAATTTTCAAACTCGGACCCTAAGTAGGTGTCTATGTTCCAAACATAATGGCTGGATTAAATTTTTATAGGTGAATTAGGGGGTGCAGGGGGGGGCACTCAAAGATCTATTGCATAACTGACCATGAGAGGACTTTTGAAGCGAAATTGTGGCGGGCTTTTCGTATTTGAGTGGTATGGTGGTCAAGACACCGGACTAGTAACTGACGTCTGTGGCGAGGGGTTCGCAGGTTCGAATCCCAGCTTCAGTAACTTTTCTAAAAAATTTCTTATTTTTCTTCTTCCGCTTATTTTGCATTATATTATTTTTTCAGTGAGTTTTTCTATATTTTAGAGGATCCTACATATAGGAAATAATTTTTCTTAATTTGGGAAAATAGCGAATAATGGGGAAAAACTGGAAAAATCCAGGAAAATTGGTTTATTTCCACTGTTTTAAATTATTTTTACAATATATTCGACAGTTTATCATGTGTAAGGTTTTCTATGAGTAGAATAGTGCATCTTTCTTTGTTAAAGAACGCATAAAGGTATAATAATAAAAAAATAAAATAAAATGGCGGGTTGGGGTTCGAATTTCGAAGCCGTCTAACTCCCTTTAATATTAAGTTATAATTTTAAAACACGGACCCTAAGTAGGTGTCTATGGTCCAAACATAATGGCTGGATTAAATTTTTATAGGTGAATTAGGGGGTGCAGGGGGGCACTCAAAGATCTATTGCATAACTGACCATGAGAGGACTTTTGAAGCGAAATTGTGGCGGGCTTTTCGTATTTGAGTTGTATGGTGGTCAAGACGCCGGACTAGTAACTGACGTCTTTGGCGAGGGGTTCGCTTGTTCGAATCCCAGCCTCAGGAACTTTTTTAAAAAATTTCTTTTTTTTTTCTTCCGCTTATTTTGCATGATATTATTTCTTCGATGTCTTTTTCTATATTTTAGAGGATCCTACATATAGGAAATAATTTTTCTTAATTTGTGAAAATAGCGAATAATGGGGAAAAACTGGAAAAATCCTGGAAAATTGGTTTATTTCCACTTTTCAAAATTATTTTTACAATATATTCGACAGTTTATCAAGTGTAAGGTTTTCTATGAGTAGAATAGTGCATCTTTCTTTGTTAAAGAACGCATAAATGAATAATAATAATAAAAAAAATAATAAATAAAATGGCGGGTTGGGGTTCGAATTTCGAAGCCGTCTAATTCCCTTTAATATTAAGTTATAATTTTCAAACTCGGACCCTAAGTAGGTGTCTATGTTCCAAACATAATGGCTGGATTAAATTTTTATAGGTGAAGTAGGGGGTGCAGGGGGCACTCAAAGGTCTATTGCATTACTGGCCATGAGAGGACTTTTGAAGCGAAATTGTGTCGGACTTTTCGTATTTGAGTGGTATGGTGGTCAAGACACCGGACTAGTAACTGACGTCTGTGGCGAGGGGTTCGCAGGCTCGAATCCCACCCTCAGCAACTTTTAAAAAAAAAAAAAAAAATTTTCTTCCGCTTATTTTGCATTATATTATTTTTTCAATGTGTTTTTCTATATTTTAGACGATCCTACATATAGGAAATATTTTTTCTTATTTTGGGAAAATAGCGAATAATGGGGAAAAACTGGAAAAATCCGGGAAAATTGTTTTATTTCCACTGTTCAAAATTATTTTTATAATATATTCGACAGTTTATCATGTGTAAGGTTTTCTATGAGTAGAATAGTGCATCTTTCTTTGTTAAAGAACGCATAAAGGAATAATAATAATAAAAAAAATAATAAATAAAATGGCGGGTTGGGGTTCGAATTTCGAAGCCGTCTAACTCCCTTTAATATTAAGTTATAATTTACAAACTCGGACCCTAAGTAGGTGTCTATGGTCCAAACATAATGGCTGGATTAAATTTTTATAGGTGAATTAGGGGGTGCAGGGGGCACTCAAAGATCTATTGCATAACTGAAAATGAGAGGACTTTCGAAGCGAAATTGTGGCGGGCTTTTCGAATTTGAGTGGTATGGTGGTCAAGACACCGGACTAGTATCTGATGTCTGTGGCGCGGGGTTCGCAGGTTCGAATCCCAGCCTCAGCAACCTTTCTAAAAAAAATTTTTTTTTCTTCCGCTTTTTTTGCATTATATTCCTTTCTCAATGTGTTTTTCTATATTTTAGAGTATCATACATACAGGAAATAATTTTTCTTAATTTGGGAAAATAGCGAATAATGGGGAAAAACTGGAAAAATCCAGGAAAATTGGTTTATTTCCACTGTTTTAAAATATTTTTACAATATATTCGACAATTTATCATGTGTAATGTTTTCTATGAGTAGAATAGTGCTTCTGTCTTTGTTACAGAACGCATAAAGAAATAATAATGAAAAAATAAAAAATAAAATAAAATGGCGGGTAGGGGTTCGAATTTCGAAGACGTCTAACTCCCTTTAATATTAAGTTATAATTTTCAAACTCGGACCCTAAGTAGGTGTCTATGTTCCAAACTTAATGGCTGGATTAAATTTTTATAGGTGAATTAGGGGGTGCAGGGGGGCACTCAAAGATCTATTGCATTACTGGCCATGAGAGGACTTTTGAAGCGAAATTGTGGCGGACTTTTCGTATTTGAGTGGTATGGTGGTCAAGACACCGGACTAGTAACTGACGTCTGTGGCGAGGGGTTCGCAGGCTCAAATCCCAGCCTCAGCAAGTTTTAAAAAAAAAAAAAATTTTTTTTTCTTCCGCTTATTTTGCATTATATTATTTTTTCAATGTGTTTTTCTATATTTTAGAAGATCCTTCATATAGGAAATAATTTTTCTTAATTTGGGAAAATTGCGTATAATAGGAAAAATCTGGAAAAATCCAGGAAAATTGGTTTATTTCCACTGTTTTAAATTATTTTTACAATATATTCGACAGTTTATCATGTGTAAGGTTTTCTATGAGTAGAATAGTGCATCTTTCTTTGTTAAAGAACGCATAAAGGAATAATAATAAAAAAATAAGAAATAAAATAAAATGGCGGGTTGGGGTTCGAATTTCGAAGCCGTCTAACTCCCTTTAATATTAAGTTATAATTTTCAAACTCAGACCCTAAGAAGGTGTCTATGGTCCAAACATAATGGCTGGACTAAATTTTTATAGGTGAATTAGGGGGTGCAGGGGGGCACTCAAAGATCTATTGCATAACTGACCATGAGAGGACTTTTGAAGCGAAATTGTGGCGGGCTTTTCGTGTGTGAGTGGTATGGTGGTCAAGACACCGGACTAGTAACTGACGTCTGTGGCGAGGGGTTCGCAGGTTCGAATCCCGGCCTCAGGAACTTTTCTAAAAAAATTTCTTTTTTTTTCTTCCGCTTATTTTGCATGATATTATTTTTTCAATGTGTTTTTCTATATTTTAGAGGACCCTACCTATAGGAAATAATTTTTCTTAATTTGTGAAAATAGCGAATAATGGGGAAAAACTGGAAAAATCCTGGAAAATTGTTTTATTTCCACTGTTTAAAATTATTTTTACAATATATTCGACAGTTTATCATGTGTAAGGTTTTCTATGAGTAGAATAGTGCATCTTTCTTTGTTAGAGAACGCATAAAGGAATAATAATGAAAAAATAAAAAATAAAATAAAATGGCGGGTTGGGGTTCGAATTTCGAAGCCGTCTAACTCCCTTTAATATTAAGTTATAATTTTAAAACTCGAACCCCAAGTAGGTGTCTATGGTCCAAACATAATGGCTGGATTAAATTTTTATAGGTGAATTAGGGGGTGCAGGGGGGCACTCAAAGATCTATTGCATAACTGACCATGAGAGGACTTTTGTGGCGAAATTGTGGCGGGCTTTTCGTACTTGAGTTGTATGGTGGTCAAGACACCGGACTAGTAACTCACGTCTGTGGCGAGGGGTTCGCAGGCTCGAATCCCCGCCTGAGCAAGTTTTCTAAAAAAAAAAATTTTTTTTTCTTCCGCTTATTTTGCATTATATTATTTTTTCAATGTGTTTTTCTATATTTTAGAGGATCCTACATATAGGAAATAATTTTTCTTAATTTGGGAAAATAGCGAATAATTTGGAAAAACTGGAAAAATCCTGGAAAATTGGTTTATTTCCACTGTTTTAAATTATTTTTACAATATATTCGACAATTTATCATGTGTAAGGTTTTCTCTGAGTAGAATAGTGCATCTTTCTTTGCTAAAGAACGCATAAAGGAATAATAATAAAAAAATAAAATAAAATGGCGGGTTGGGGCTCGAATTTCGAAGCCGTCTAACTCCCTTTAATAATGCGTTATAATTTTCAAACTCGGACCCTAAGTAGGGGTCTATGGTCCAAACATATCTGCTTGCAGAAAATTTTTATAGGTTAATTAGGGAGTGCAGGGGACCCCTCAAAGGTCTATTGCATATCTGACCGTCAGAGGGCTTTTGAAGCGAAATCGTGACTGTCTTCTAGTGTACGAGTGGTATGGTGGTCAAGACACCGGATTAGTAACTGACGGCGGATTCGAGGGGGGCAGGCTCGTATTCCAGCTTTATAAACTTTTCAAAATTTCATTTTTTTTTCTTCCGATTATTTTGCTTTATATTATTTGTTTAATGTGTTTTTCCATATTTTAGTGGGTCCTACAAATAGGAAATAATTTTTTTAATTCGGTAAAAAGGCGAATAATGGGTAAAAACTGGAAAAATGCAGGAAAATTGGCTTATTTCCATTGTTTTAAATTATTTTTACAATATATTCGTCAGTTTCTCATGAGTAAGGTGTTCTTTGAGTAAAAGTGTGCATCTTTCTTTGTTAAAGAACGCATAATGTAACAATAATAAAAGAATAAAAAATAAAGTAAAATGGCGGGATGGGGTTCGAATTTCGAAGCAGTGTAACTCTCTTTAATATTAAGTTATAATTTTCAAACTCGGTCCCTAAGTAGGGGTCAATGGTCTTAACATGTCCGCTGGAGCAAATTTTTATAGATTAATTAGGGGGTGCTGGGGGCCCCTCAAAGGTCTATGGCATAGCTGAACGTGAGAGGGCTTTTGAAGCGAAATCGTGACTGGCTTCTAGTGTTCGAGTGGTCTGGTGGTCAAGCCACCGAACTAGAAATTGACGGCTGTGGCGAGGGGGAACAGGTTCGAACCCCAGCTTTATCAACTTTTCAAAAAAATTTCTTTTTTCTTTTCTTTCGCCTATTTTGCATTATATTATTTTTTCAATGTGTTTTTCCATATTTTTGTGGGTCCTACATATAGGAAATATTTTTTTTAATAATAGATTAAAAACTTTCGAATTCGGAAACTATTGGCAACTGAAAACTACATAGAATATAACTCTAATAGAAAGCGGTTTAGAAATTTTACGAAAATATTTGTGACAATTAAATACGAAAAATATTAAGAAGAAGGAAAATATCATAGAACAATCCTATACAACTGAAAAGAGGAGGAGAGGTAAAGGTGTAGGGCCAAAAGCATGGAGCCTGTCGTTTCCCCTGATGGCATATTCCAGCGTTGCGATCGCGAATTATTCCTTCTTTTCAAAAGAAAAATAAGAAGTTTTGGATAAGGAACACTTTGTTCACGTTATAATATTGAAAATATTGAAAATAAATAAAAATAAATCAAGAAAATTAAAAATTTCCCATTGACCGGGATCGAACCCCGAACCCCTCGGTCCCCATATTTCTAATTACAACTTCTACAACTTACTAATTCGGCTAACTAGCCTGTGGTGCTTCTGACCCTTTTACGCCTCACAAGCTGTTGTCCTGATTATTATGCCAAAAGAGCTTCTCTGCGTTTTTTTTTTTAAAGGAATCTATTTTAGCCTATTGTGGGTCCCCTAATTTTCTATAAAAATTCCTTTGGTACGATTGCGTAGTATAATAAACTATAATTTCTGGCCGAGTTCAAAAATCATAAGCTTATGATAAGTACAAATATTTGATCATTTGTATGAGTAGCGTCGGAGCAGAAATTTATCCGTTTTTTGGCTATTGTACGCTCTTTTTAAAAGAAAAATAATAATTTACGGATAAAGAACACTTTATTCACGTTAAAATATTGAAAAAGAAAAGAATAAAATTAAACAAAATAATTTCTGGACGAATTTGAAAATTATATTTTAATATTTAGGGGAGATATAGGGTCATTTAAATGCGTAGCATCGGAACCGAAATTTATCCGCTTCTTAGCTATTATTCGCTCTTTTCAAAAGAAAAAGAAAAATTTTTTGGTAAAGAACACTTTATTCACGTTAAAATATTGGAAAAGAAATTTTAGAAAAATATGAAATAAAAACTTTAAAATTATTTCTTTTAATTAAATATTAAACGCTGTTTAAAAATTACGAATAATTTTTTGGTAAAGGAAACTTTATTCACGTTAAAGTAATGAAGTCCCGCAGTAGACTGATCGTTAAAACACGCTTCCCAGCAGATCACCGAAGTCAAGCATCACTGGCTGCGGTCAGTGTGCGCGTGGACCACTTGGATCAGTCTGCGTAGGGACCGAGCGTGTGCGGTATTGGTCCTCGATAAACTGTGCTACCGTAAAGTGCTCAACTTCGCGCGCAGGTCGTCGGGCTACCGAAGCGGAGGTGCCATCCCCTCCTCAGAGGATCAAAATTGTGATGGCATGTCTTCGGATCATCCTCAGGGATGTTTCCCAGACCGTCACCAATAGCTAGTGCGACGTAAATGAACTACCACAACAACTAAAGTAATGAAAGGGAAATAAAAAAATTAAATAAAATAAATTTTTAAAAAAATTAAAAATTAACTTTTGATGATACTGCGCTCAGGTCATCGAGCTGCTAAAGCAGGGGAAGCCATCTCCCCTCTTCAGGGGATTAAAATTCTCACTCTACGATAAGTGAGCTATAAGCAAAATACTGCATACTGCAGAGAGTTCCAAAAAAGTCCGTCAGTCAACATCACTCATCATTGGTATTCACGAGAAAATTATTAAGATTAATTCAAACTACTAATAAGTATTAAAAATGGTTATAGCACAACTGGATTGTAAAAATTTACTGCAATACTTGAGTATTTTTCATATTTATTTGAGCTTTTAAGGTCTAGAAAGAGATACCATGTACGTTAGATAGGATCACCAAAAAACTAACTTAAAATAATTAATTTCCTTCAATAATTCTTGTGTTTTCTTTATATTTCTTTGAAATATTTACTTGTTTTAAAAGACATGTGCTTAAAATTCGCTCAGCTTTGTTAAGGAAAATAGCTTTTCTTAATGAAGTTTTTAAGCAAAAATGAACTTCAGACCCTGTTTAAGATTAAATGCGTTGTTAAATATTAATTTTTAAATTTTTGGTGAGCCAATTTTTGTTTGCTTCGATGTTTTAGATGTGTTATTCTGTTGTTTGTTGCAGATGTAGTTAAAAAATAAATAAATAATCACATGTATATTTCTGATACTAGTGCCCTGAGAATACAGTGGGACCTGTGCATATCAACAATCATCGCTTAGGTGCAAAAGGGTTTTTTGACTTGAAAATTTAAAAACAAACATGTAGTGGTTCCTACATTCACATTGCTTCAATGAACACTCTTAAAGAATTGATGAAAAGATCTGAGCAGTTAAAGGAAAACAAACTCTAGTAAGAGGAATAAAACTTTTTAATCTTTTCTTAAATTTTATCTTCATCTGAATATTCATTATATTATATTGTTATTCATTACATTACATTATATTGTTATCTTCATTTTGTTCAGTAAGAGCCAGATGCGGATGTTTTGTACTGCTAACTCTTAGAATCAAATGAAAAAAACATTTTTTGTGACATTTATTTTATCACAATATTATTTGTTAACTGTAATGGTATACTGGTAACAATGATTACATACTAAGTATGTTAAAACACAAACATCTTTACTGGCTGAATATTCCAAATGTCATATGACGTCTCCCCTTTAAGAAAGTATTCACTAAAATCATTGTTTTTGTATTAATTTACTAGCTAAATACCCGTTCTACGTATGGGGAGAGATCAGCTGCAATTAATTAATACTGAACAACTGTACAAAATCCTGCTCAAAACTTTACCACAAATTTTAACACAATAACACTAAAATTGTTTATTTATTATTTGTTCTGCTTCTGGATTACCTTACATTATTAGATTAAGCAAAACATGTTATCCCATCAAAATAAAGAATAACTGTTTTCATTATCATCTGGCAGAATGCTGTTGCTCGAGGCAACTCGTAATATTTAAAATTTACCACAATCAAGCTACTTCCTCCTGTAATTCGTGGGGATTTCGTACTACAGATAATCGATACTACTGGTAATACATACATTCGGGATACATGGAGAGGAAAACCTCCCACGGTTAGCTTGATAGCTAGGAGACTCTAACCTGTGATCTGTCTTATCGTCTAGGATATTTCACATCAACATTGTGTTGAGTATGAGCCAGATGCGGAATTCGTATCGACGAGCCATCGCTGAGATTCAAACCCGGTTCATCTCATTAGAAGGCTAGAGCTCTACCCCCTGAGCCACCACGGATCATACTCATTGTTTATTTATGACTACCTATGTTCAACTCCATAGCCTTGTAATTTTGAAACCAATCCTTAAGACAAGGAAACTCCTGGATCAGTACCCCCAGAGATATTGATTTGTTTTGGAAACATGGAGGACTTTGCGACTCAACAGATTTAACCTGCATCAGTCTCCATTTACTACACAGGACATCTTCGGCCTGCCTGGGATCGAGCACACGAACTCTTGGACATAGGACCTGTGCCCTACCAACCAGGTTATCCCGGCCCTTTACTCATTGGTTTGGGGAATTACTTTGTCAAATTTTTTAGCTTCTACCATTGCTTTATACTGCTTACAATTATTTTGATTATTAGCAAGGATGCCATTGCCCATACATATAGCAAGCTCTTCTGGTAATAAAAGTTTTCTAAAGAGATTGATCGATCTCTTTATCGATGCTGTTAGCATTTTAAAATGACTTTGCACTAGCATTGACTGTTTTGTAAAGTTAAAAAATTTAATTGAACTTCAAAATGTCATTTTCCTGGTATGTCCTAAACAATGTTTCCAATAATAACTAGCTTCAAAACTTCCCATGAATTTCTCAATATCTAATTTTTTTAATCTCAACCAGTGTAAGCATTTCTAGAATATACGCAGAGGGTGTTATTTACAAAAATTTGGTTTAAAATAACTTTTTCTATCAATAATTTGTTTGTCTCAAGAACATCTGTCATTTTCTTGGCTACTTTTCGTTAGTGGTTTATAACCAAAATAGATAGAGCCAGCAATCAATATCTTATGTTAATGGATTGATTAGTCTCCTATAGATTGCTATATGAACATGTCTTGTTGCATGACTAAAGAACCAATTTTCTGCTTCGAAATCTATTTAAAAAAAATTTTTCAAGGTGAGTAGGTTTTTGTGTTGTCATTTTCTTGGCTTTTTGAAATCATTAATAACATAAACTACATAGATTTATGTGAGTTATTTTAAGAAATCCTGTTTTCAGCAGAATATAAATGTCTTAAGCCAAAATATTAAATTAAAGTAAAGTTATATGCTATAAAATGGTGGATTTGTCATTATCCTGGCTTATGAATGCCAGAACATTAAAGTGTTACCAGAATTTTTTTTTAACTGCTAATACAGTAAGGAGGGAAAGCAAATATTAACCTAATACCAAGCTTATGTATGATTGTAATATGCTTGAGTGTAATCAAAGTTATTTATTTATCTAATAATTGATTATTATACACAATTTTTTTCTGTACATATCAGCAACAACAAAAAAAATTTTTGATTCTTCCTACGGTGGATAAAAATAATTAATTTAAACAATTTAAGGTTCATCTAACATAAAGGCCTAAGATGAGTTACTTACTATTAACTTAAAATTACTGTTTTTTAGACTTCAAAACTAATCTGTCATTTTCCTGGCATTCAAGATATGATGAATTTCTATTGTATTTTGTTTCTCAAGCAAATGTCAATAAACTACACTGCTGCCTGTAAGATATTAATAAGTGTAACTAAAGAAGCATACAAAAAAATTTTTAGATAATTTTGAAGACTTTAAATTTGAAAAAAAAATTTGGTCAAAATTGTCATGTTTAGAAAGAATCACCCATATGCAAGTTTGGAGTTGCGAAGAAGAACATTGGTAAAATATATTTTCCCTCGAAAAACTCTTCAATCAGGCTCTGGTTCTCATCTCCGAATTCACATACTCAATTTTTTCACATTTTTTATTAAAGTTACATTGTATATTTTTTTATTTACATAATTAAAAGTAGATTGGTGCAATAAACAAACTGCCATATAATCCACAGATTATATGCCAGTGGTGTTTATTAACAGAACTGAATTTATTAACTGAAATTTCTGCCCTTACAGATTGTCCACCTTCGTGGATAAAACAGGAAATTATGGTAAATTTCTATTCTGTTTGAAATTTGAGTATCTTTGATCTTATTAATCTCACTATAAACTTTATTACTTGTTTATTACTTTTAAAATACTTTTTTTGTAGGATGCTAATCTATGCATGATCAGGGTAAAACACCTCTTCATTGGGCTGCTACAAATCCTACTTCTAGAGCATTGGATTGTGTTGAAATTCTCTTGGTAAGTTGTTTTCCTTGTTTCTCAAAATTTAACAGAGATGTTATCCCCGCATGACTGATAATTTGAAAATCCTACAAAAACAAAATGGATAATTGGACTCTATTTATTGTTATTAATACTCAATTTATTCTTAACATATAAACGGAATTAATTTTCCCTTTATGGATAAATTCACTAATTTAAAAGAAAGAAAAAAGTCCTTGATTTAATTTGTCATTTGTTGTAAATGTCAACAATATATCTTTTGCGCCGTGGTAAAAATACAAATCTGCTGTGTTAATAATTGAGGAATTTGTGATTTTGGTGCCAGCGATGTGTAATCAAAAATTAATATTTGTGAACTTTATTTATATTTTTTATATTTAGTGTTTTCCTAAAAAATAGATATTTTTTTCACTTCATGAATAAATTTAAGAAAGGGGGGGGGTTTCTTATAAATAATGATTAAACTGAACTTAGTGACATGACAGCCCCTGGAGGGCCAAGGCCTACTGTTCCCGTCTCACTTTTCTTAAAGTTTGTGATTAATAATTATTATGAAGCAGAAAAAAAAATCTATTTTGAGATTCTTTTTTCACTTCCTTGTGTTTAAAAGATATATATTCCCTTTTATGTGCCTTTTAACTTCCTATAACCTATATATATATATATATATATATATATATATACATATATATATATATATATATATATATATATATATATATATATACATATATATATATATATATATATATATATATATATATATATATATATATATATATATATATATATATATATATATATATATATATATATATATATATATATATATATATATATATATATATATATATATATATATATAAAACTATAACCTATATTCATATATGTATATATGTTGGCAAGATTGAGAGACAATTCTATTAATTTAGCAAATTCAGTTTTTTTTCCAAGCATTCTCTTTGTTCTATGTTCATTTAAAAAAATATGTATTAACTTAATTAATTTAGGAGAAAGGCGGCAGTCGATAAATTGGCAAGATTCTGAGGAGATATTTTTATTTATTTTGAGAATTCTGTTTATTTCTGTATATGTTCACTTTGTTCTGTGTTCATTTAAAAATATCTAATGACTTTATGAACAACTTTAAAAAATACTTACTTCACTTTGATCTATTTTTTTAAAAAAAAGTACATATTTTTTCTTTAGGAGAAATAAGCAAATCTTATAAATTGGCAAAATTATGAGAGAGTCTTATTTATTTTTGTTGATGTTTACTTTCTCCTGTGTTCTTCTAAAACTACATATTTGCTTTATGAATTAATTTAGAAGGAAGAAAGTCTTATAAATTGGCAAGATTATGAGGGTAGATCAGCATTACATCTTGCTGTAGGTGCTGGAAACATTGAATAGTTCGCTTTCTGGTAATTTTAAAACATTTAAAAAAATTTAAATTAAGGCTGTTTTTTATCTTTAATTTTTTGTACAGATTGTGAATAATACCTGTCCAAGAGCTACTAATATAGACTGATATCAGAAATCTGTCTAGGTTTTTCTGTGAGATACCTATTTTGTAAAAATTTAGACATAATTCGTAAAAATTATGTTGAAAAATTAACACAAAAATGTGATGAAAATATGGATTTATCGTTTCTCACGGGATACAAAAATACAATTAAGAAAAAGTATTGCGTGAAACTACCATTTTTTCTGAAGTTGAATTTGTGAAGGTACCGCTAAGAGGTAGTAAATTAGGCCTGGACAAACCCCTAGATATGTGATGTCAACAAAAACTTTAGATTTTTTTTTATTAAAAAGATTAGATTAAATTAAAATACAGAAACAGAAAAGTAATAAAAAAATTCTTTATAATTTCCGTATTGGAATAACAACATCTAAATTTTTTAATATCTGATAGAAAATTTATTATTTAATTATAGAGTATTAAATTAGGAAATTAATCAACAACACTGAAACAGAGACAAAAAGATATTGCCCTGAATTATTTATAAAAATTGCTGATAGAAATTAATTTAAATAAAGTTTTAATCACAACTTTCTGATGATATTTTAGATATTAATATTGTTTGCCACACAAAACTGTGCTATTCTCACATTGTATCTATTATTGCAAACAACAAAAACAAGCTTTAAAGATTCATGCTTAGCTGTTCTTTTAGGAGTATTAGCAAAAAAGTATGTCTAATTTTTTTGAAAAATGTGATCCTCTTCTGTAATTTCTAACAATTCATAAGAATTTTTCTGAGAAAAGTTGTTGTTTTTATTTATTAATTTACTAAGTTGACAATAGTTTCATATTTTCTTTGAACCAATTGCCAATATATAGTTGACTGTTATTTTTAAATTTCTTTCAATTTTTTCCCTTTTTAGGTTTCAAAGGAAACATGCAACACAGATATATTAGATAATGTATTTGCACACCTCTACATTGAGCTGCTAAGAAAGGTAAAAATTGATTTAAAAATGAATTTAAACTGTATTTCCGTCTTGTGAGTTATTTACTATTATTGTTTTCATGCATTGCGTTTGTTGCTCAATTTACATTTTAATAATTAAAACTCATGTCAAACAATTGTTAACAATGTTAAAAGAATTTTATATGGTGTAATTTGTTTATGTACTGTGAGGGGACACAGTTCAAAGAAAACTTTTAAACTAATCTAAGTTGCACAAATAAACACAGGAAAATTTTTTTATGATGATTAGGCACATTTGTAGTATGACTTATATGTCTTTAGTAAGGGACCCTACAATAGCTCACATACCTTCATACCAGTAGCAAAAAATCTCCAGCACAGCAGCATGTATATTATAACAGCATTTGCATAGTACTTTTTCGTGTAAGTTTTCTTTTTTGAATTGGAACAGCTGCTCAAAATACTTTAAAACAAAATTTTGGCTCTTTCTGCTCAAAAATGAAAAAATATATATATATTTCTTCAAAATTGCTCTCAGCTGTTCCAAAGCTTCTAATGTTCAATGAACTAATGACCATTGCTCAATGAACTTTGTTCATTGAGCAAAAAGTGTAGCTTTAACCCAATTTGGTGCTAAATTTGTCTTCAAAAATCAGTTTTGTCTCTCCAAAGAAGCAACCACAATTTTCGTTTTTTACCTATATATCAATTAACGTGTTTAGTTGGACTTTTTGTTTTCCTCATTGAATAGAGTGCATCCTATAACTAATTACTAAAATAACAAAATTCACTTGTCCAGTAATTCAGCTTAAGCTTTATAAAATTTCCAAATACGCAATTTATGTTGTTTCAAAAACACAATAAATCACAGAGGGAACACGAAAAGAAGGTATTATGCATTCTTTGAAGCATGGGAATATCCAACATGAAAAAAATCTCGTCAGCAGATGTATGTAAGCAAAATTATAACCAAACTTTAAATATGTATGAACAAAAGTCTTTTTCTTATTAATCTCATTTCTATTGTATCAAATTACATTCTTGCTTTTACCTAATGCAGGCATTTGACCAGTTCTACTTCAAAACCTTAATTGTCCAAAGCTCTTTTTGTTTTGAATTTTTTTGTTTTTTCTACGAACATAAAGAAGAATTTCAATGGGCATATTGATCGATGAATAAAGACAGGGGACAGAACGTTTTTAAAAAGTACTTAAAGATGCTTTTTAGATTGGGTGTTTGTAAAAATTGCTTAATTTTTTCTTTTCCTAAATTAAATTTTTTCTTTGCCACATTGATTGTCACTACAGGTAACAAAAAGCGTGATTTTCACAATGTTTTACTAATGATTTTCACAACTCATTGAGCCATAGTCTGTTCTTGTGTACCATTATACTTATCGTGTAGAAGCACCAATCATTTCAATGACTCGTGGATCTGCATGCGCTTATACTGTGCTGGATTCTTGCACTCATAGAGCAGTCAGCAAGCAGCACTTTGAAATTTTAGTCTCCCTTTGAATAATTTGATTTAATAAGGACTAATTGAGATTTTCTTTTTAATTATGAGAGTTGAGATGCCTGATTAACTGCCCTATATAATGAAGTAAAAAATTTGAGACTTTTTATTGTATCATGACTTTACCACATTCTTCATGGAAATTTGCTGCACTCTTAAATTGTTTTATGGAAAGAAAAAAAACCTGAATATCTTTTAATGGCAAGTTCTTAAAAAAAGAATGAATTGAGGAGCTTCCAATCTTTTAACATTTAGCAAATACAGGAAGAAACCTTATGTTACAGATTTTTCAATTCTAAATTATGCAATTTATATTTTTGTCCATTTTATATAAAAAAATAATTGAATTTAAACATTTAATAATTTTTGAATTATAAAATAGGATGAATGTAGGAACATTTTACTTTTAACAAAAATTTTTAGTTTCAATACTTGTTGTATTTTCATTTCAAAAATAATGAATTTTTTTTCATTGAAGAAATATCGACCAAATTACAGATTTTAATAAAAATTTAACATAGGCCATTCAGTAATTGTAATGTGAATTTATTAGTGTTTTCTTAATTTGTTTAAATATCTACACATCTTTATATGATCAATAATATTAATCTTATAAATGTTTTTATACAAAAACATTTATAAATAATTTTTATTTAAATCTAAAATATTCACTTGATAACTTAACCCTTTGCCTGTAATGCCTGAACTCTGTTCGGGTAAGGCAAATGCGCCAATTTTAGAATGCTGGCCTGAGTTTGCGCAAGAGAAAAATCGGTGTTTCACTTCCAATGCATAATATGTAATTTACCATTTTTCCATTGGATGGTGATACTTGTTTTTGAATTTTCCTGAGAAAGATTCTGTTCTTTTTAGCCATTTGTCAGATTTTTTTTCAAATTCTGCTGTTCTTCTCTTGGATGGAATTCATGACAGTTGATATAAATAATAATATTTTTCTATTAGTTTATTATATTTATCTTGAAATTTATGGCATTCAATTTATTTTGCTGTAATTTGAGAAAAATTACTGTACATTAACATTTCCCATTCATGTAAAAATGTTGAATATGGTAGTTATTTCATTTAAAATTTTGTTTTTATAGAAAATTATCTATTTCTAACATTTTGATGATATTAGGAAGCAAAATTAAAGAGACATTTTTTTCTTTTTTGGCGCGTTTTTCCCAAATATATTCCAGAGGCAAGAAGTTAAATTCAAGTTTAAGAAAGGTTTTTTACAATTTGTTGATTATATATATATATATATATATATATATATATATATATATATATATATATATATATATATATATATATATATATATATATATATATATATATATATATATATATATATGAATGTAATAATTTGCTGTTTAATACTTATACATATTTCAGTTACATCCATGTAAATAAGGAAGATTGATTTGCTCTGTCATGTGAAAATTGGAAGAGTTTATTTTTTATATTTCCTGATTTTAAATAATTTTTTCTTAATTTGAAATCTTACTAACAAATTGTAAGTCTTTGCATATATAAATTCATGAAGATGTTGAGCTTGAATAAAAATAACTATGGTTGTTTTCAATCAAGGATTAGTTTGTGATAATTGTACAATAGTCTTATCCATTTTAGTTAGAAATCTAAGCATTTTACTTAAAAAATGGTTTTTATTTGATATTAAGCAATGTGATTACAGGACTTTGACTGATAACTGATTTTTTTCAAAATTCATTTTGCCAAATCTTGATCAACTTTGGATAGATAAATTTTTCTATGTCAAGTTTTCACTAACTAGTTAAGTCTTTAGCATTATTATTTGGCAATATCTTTTTATGTCATTATAGTTGATGATGCATATTTTTGTGCATTAGGCTTTGCTGATATTTTATTGAAAAAGAGCCTTTAGACTAGTGCTGATGACTCTGGTGCAACTCCTTTACCTTATGTTGCTTTTCATAATTATGCTGTAAGAAATTCATTTACATTTTATTTATTGTATTTCTACATATTCACAATGTTCATAGATATGTTATTTGCTTATTTTAGCATATTTTTTCTCCATAAATTTACTTAATAATTAAAACTAAGACATGCTGAATGCTATTTTGGGTTCTGAGGGTTATTTTTGTCACTTATGTAGCTGTGATTTTCTTATATCTATATAAGGCTAAAACATTTTAACTGAATTCAAAATATCCGTTTTTCTCATTATCAGCATGATGGCATTTTTGAAACATATTTCTTTGTTCATTTATAAGTTCTTTACATCTTCTATTTCCCTCATTATTTTACTTAACTAAAGTTTAGAAATTCTTAAATTTTTGCTCTTGCATTTGGTATTATTTTTATAATTTATGTAGGGTTTTTTTTATTTATTAAGCTATTTTTTTAAAATTAACTCAATTTTTCCCCTCATACTTAGATATAGTATTTTTGGTATAAATGCCAATATTAAGTATAAATGCCTTATATATAGTATAGTATGATGATGGTATAAATGCCAAGTAGTAAATATATAATATAAATGCTAAGTTTTCCTCATAATTTGATATGGTTATATTTTTTAAACATATTTAACCCTGTTTGGATTTTTGAACTTGTATTTTAAATTAAAACTTTCTCAGTACAGAAATATATTTCAAATTTGTCAAAAAGAGCAATTATATTTCTCTAGATGAAATTCTTACTTAAATTAATGCAAAGTAGAGTTCTAGTTTTAAAATAAATTATTAATTTCTCTGAAGAAAAATAAATTTTCAATTTGGGTGTTTTATTTGTATGTTAATGAATGTCTGTTTAAAAAAAATATTTTTCTCTGTTTTGAAAAACGAAGATATGTAATTAGAGACCAATAAATAATTTAAAACCTAACCCTTATTTTTGTAAACATTTTACAGATTATTTTAGTTTTAAACATTATTAAATTAATTTTTTTAGAGTTACAACAATTACCTACCATATTCATAGTTGCCAACTCTACTGGAATTTCCAGGAGATTACTCGATTCTGCAAGTATCCCCTGGTCTACTGGTTTAATAAAAATTCTGATGGTTTTTATACATTTTAGAAAATTCCTAAAATTGAATAAGTTTCCTATCAAAATAAAAGTTTTGCACAGATTATTACTTGCTTAAATATTTAAATAAATATTACTAATACATAAGGAAGCGAGCCTCACTTATAATAATTAGTTTCAATCAAGTTCATTTAATGTAAATCATAACTGCAAAACATAGCAGTTTTTTTTATTTTGATGACTATAAAAACTTCTAAAATTCCGTATGTATAAAATATTAGTACATTATCTTGAAATTTATTTTATTTGATAAAATCTGCTGGATTTTTTTCCTATTCATGTTGGCAGCTATATATGTTACTCAGTAAAACATAACCAGGTATACATATCATTTTATGTTTATTTAAATGAGGCAATCATATTTTAAATTTATCATTTTTTAAATTTATATCATATTTTTCTAATCATATTTATTGATGAGATTATAAATATAATGAATCAAATAAAACTAAATTATATGCTTCCCTAATCAAAACTCTTAAGAAAGCTAAGTATGTTATTTTGTCAAACAAGCTAAATATGTTAATTACAAGCTCTGGTTTTCATTGCTTTTATAACTTGCTGCATCCAGGCAAAAGTTAAGAAGGTACGTATGAACTTAACATGTAATAACAATTAAAAATAATGTTTTTCATGATTTAGTGTATAAAAAAATTTAAAAGAAACATTTGCAATGAATCAGATGCATAATTATGGTAAGTTTCCTTCTCACTAACTTTAAAAGTGTAACAACTGTCTTTGAATTAACATGTTGTAGATACAGCTGAGAAATTTTAATTTTTATGAATTTTCTTCAGTGTATTTAAAGTTATTAAATATTTACGATGCATTTAAAGTTCAAGTTAAATCTCTTTTCAACACTTTGTTTTTGAAGCTACTGAAATTTTTAAGAATTGTTTTGTATATTTTGCTGGAAAGTTGTGGAAACATTTTTATCGAGATCTTTCATTTATGACATTGCTGATGCCAGTGGAAGGAATGCAATTTTATGGGCTGCTGCAAACAATGCTAATGACGTCATTGAAATTATGGCAAAGAATGGAGTTGTACTGGACTGTTCTGACAAAAATGGTTTGACAGGTATTAAGTTTCTTTTATACATATATATATATATACATTTTATATACATACATACATATATATATATATATATATATATATATATATATATATATATATATATATATATATATATATATATATATATATATATATATATATATATATATATATATATTTGTGGAAATTGATTTTATAACTTTAACTTAGCATCTGTTTCACATCTTTGATGAAATTCAATGAACATACAAAATAATCATATCCATGTTTATGCTCACTCCTTCATGTTATACTTCTAAGTAAAAAGTAAAGTAATACTTCTTCGATAATAATGCTTACTTTTTCTGATTTGTTTTTAATATATATATATATATATATATATATATGTTTGGTATATTTTGTAGACCTGCCCAGGAGGGCAGAAAATTATCAGATCATTTTATATTTCCCATAATATTTTTAATAATATTTTTTTAACGAAGGACAATAATTATTTAATTTAAAACAATTATTTAAAATTCAAGGTCTGCTTATAAACCCATGGACATTTAAAACCTGGTATTGTCAGGGAATTTTATTTTAACTCTAACAAGCACTAACTCTTTTTTTTCTTCTGAAATTGAATGCGAACTCTGTATAAAATTTAGGAATTAAAAATAACAAATACAAAAACTGCCATATTAAATTAATATATTAAAACAAAATTTAAAAATGTATATATTGATTATTTTTACAGAGAAAAATTTTGTAACAATGTTTTTGCATTTTGTTTTATTTTGTGACACATTTTTTATCCTCACAAAATTTTCTAGCAATTTTTTTGTTTTGTTAATTAGATAAAAAATTACCTGCATTTTTTCCTAGCCTGATTCGATCAATGTAACATATTCTGCAGGCGTGCCCAGCTGAACATGTAATAATTTTGAGTTTTTCTGTGAGCCCCTGATAATTACATTTAATTCAGGAAGATCAAAACTCTGTATTGTGTTAAGATGATTTTAATATGACACGCATTGGTCTTAACTCCCCTCCTCCCTTGGCAGCAAAAATAAGTAGATGGCAAACTCCCTCTCTCCTGCTGAGTGCTTATGCAATATTTAAACAGCCTTTTATCTAATTACCGTTAAGTAGTCAATTTTATCTAAATAATTATCTTGTAGCTCTTCATTATGCTTCTCTGAAAGGTCATCTATCTACAATTAAGTTATTGGTAAAGCATGGCGTGCCTATCAATAAGAAAGACAAATGTGGAATGACGCCATTGCTGAAAGCCTGTGAGTTAAGGGGTCGTACCCTTATTTATTATTTTTAGCAAATGTAGTCACAAATTCTTATAGATTAGAGATTCACAATTATTGATTTGTCTCTTTCATTTGATTTTAAAGATAATCTATTATTATCAATACATTACTCATATCGTAGAATTTTTTAATTTTGAATTGAGTTATCATCCTCTAAATTACATATTTAAAAAATATATTAGTGGCATATTTACAGTGATTTTAAAAATATTGGATTAATAAATTTTTTCAAATTTGAACTAAATATTGGTATGAAGAAAGATTAACTAATTGAAGCGTCTTTATTTTTTTAAGGCGACAGTACTGTAACAAAATTTTATATACTAATCTTAGACTCACATTATTTGTTCATTTATGCAACAAAATAAAATTATCTTACTTTCTGTTCTGAACTAAATAATTCTGAATTTAAAAATCGTGCATTATTTTTTTGCAATAGAATTTGCCTTTATCCTGCACTAAACATACCAACACTTAATACATGCCTATTTCTACCATAGCCTGTCAAATGACCAGATTTTATGTTTCTTGATTGAATGTATCAAAGATGGATGTTAGGAAGGAAATAAAACTAAAAAAACTTTATTATAATTAAACAAATTGTATATTGCCAATTTTTATGTATTACAAACACAAAGAAAAAGAATTTTTAAATCATTGCTTAAGTCATTTTTTACATATACAGGGTGTTTCTATTGTACATTTTCCGCAAACATATTTCTTCTAATTACTATTATTTCTATAATTATAAGAATTATAATGCTTATAATTATTCTTATAGTTAATATTATTTCTTCTAAAAACTTTTGCTGTCTTGATTGTTTCGAGATTTTTCTGGGTAAAAACTAACAGTTAGTTAAATATTAAGGAAAGCTATCAAAATAAAATATAAGCTACTCACCAAAACATTTAGTTTTTGCCACTTTTTCTGACACAAAAATGCCAATCTAAAATTTTGGTACTTTCTCGACATTTGAAGTCACAGTTAATCTGATTGAACTAACTATGCAACAGTCTGCAGAAATGTGCAACTCATCCAATGCAATACGTTGAACACACATTATATTGTAATTTCTGATTCGATAACCTTATAAAGCAATAAGTTTTTCTCCCTGTCAAATGACTGGCTGTGGTAGAAATTGGTATACGACAAGTATTATTTGAAACAGACAAAATACAAAAAATAATAATAATAATAGTAGAATATTAACCGTATATAATTGTTAAAAAAAGTCATGTAGTCAAATGTGCAAAAACGATAAGATAATAAACACATTTTCGATTCAAAAGTTCTTAAACGGTCATTTGACTGATTATGGTATGTTTTATGTTAAGGAATTTTAAATGATTTAAAATTCCTGATTTTCAGTCACCTGAAATAATAAATAGTTTAATAAACAAAGCTAAATTATATTTAAGGCTATTGAAACATAGCTACTGTAATAACAAAAAGTAAGAAATGGGATGGAATGTCTAAATCAAAATAGACTAATCAAATTTATAACAGGAATAAACCAAGAATTGACCAAAATGTCCATATGTAAATAATTGTTTATAATATAAATGATTTTATTTATGTGTGCCTTAGGAGGACATGCATATTTATTTCAAATGTTACTCCACAAAGAAATGCCTGCAAACATTCAGAATGCTTTTGGGTAAAAATCTCACTATATATTTTAAAGAAATGTGTTGATTTTTTATATTAATATCATTTTATAACGCATAAGTTCTAAGTAATGTTATTTTCCAATGTTCAATTTGAAAAAAAGATCTTTTTTAATTTAATCTTTTAATAGAAATTAATGTTTGTGTATTCAAATTAGCTCTAATGTCATTTTTCACGTAGTACATTGCTTAATGTGAAAAAAAATCAATTGAATTTTTTTATAGATATGAATGTCTATGTATTTGCATTTGCTTCATTGTCATTTTTCACTAACATTGTTTACTTTGAAAAAAACAATAATAATTTTTTTTACCCAATTCCATTTAAGGAAATTAAGGATTGTGTTTTAAGGAAATTTGTCTTTATGTATATACATAAACTTTGTAGATATTTTTTAAAAATTTATTTTATGTGTGCACTAAATCATGCCAGATGATATTAATTATTTTTATTTTGTAAGTTAATAAATAGAAATAATCATTATTATTGGTTCTAAGATTTTATCTTGATGTTGAATCTTTTTAAACTGATTTTGTGATTCCATGCTTTTTTCTCTCAGTCATTTACTATAAAATTGATTAGTTTTATTCTTTTTATTAGTTTTATAACTCTTTGTCTTTTTCAATTTGTTCAGTTTTGAGTATTGTCCACCCCTTGAATTAAAATTCATTGTTAAAATTTTTTTAATGCTTTTCTTTTAATTAGTTGTGAAATCTATCCTTGTTATTAGGTTAGATTTGTATATTTCTGACTATAGATCTGAATCTGTATAATAGCTGTAATTGTTTTGAATGCATCCTTTTTAATAGGTTTTATATTGATTTGGTTGATATTTTCGTTTTCTTTAGAATAGTTCTATTAGTTTTTTGTTTGTCTAAATTTTGTACAACTAAAATTTTTCAATTGTAATTTGAGACCTTATCTTTTTACATTGTTTAACTGATAAAAAAGAGCAAAATGTGAACTTATTTTTTTCTAAATTAGCTTAATTTGGTCTGTCAAATTGTCTAGTAATGTATAGTAACGTGTAAAGCAATGAAATAAAATAATAACTTTTAACAAAAACTTTTTCAGTAATGTAAACAGGTAAAATCATATCTCCTGAATACCGATCACAGTATTTGTGTTTAGTATAGCTTTTTTTAGTAGTTTTTATGGTATTTGCCTGTTTTTTGCCGCATTATGTTGTTCAAGTGTTTTTTTTTTTTTTTTTTTTTTTTTTTTTTTTTTTGAATCCTAAACAGGTCACATGTCTGTCCATCAATTTCATTTTCATCATTTAATGAAAATGAATTTCTATGTATTTACATTAACTTTGTGGATTTTTTTTTTAATTTCAAAATAGTAGTGCTCCAATGCTAAATCATGCCAGAATATGATTTTTTAATTTTATTTATTTATTTTATTTAAACTAATAAATAATAATGATTAAGACAGGACTTAAATTTTTATCATCTTAATCTTAAGTAACTCAATTTTTTTCAAATTGGTTTCATAATTTTTTTCTTACTGTTACAGTCATTGATATAAAATATATTAGTTTCATAATAACTCTTTTTTTACTTGTTCCAGTTTTTGCTTTAGTCTATCCCTTTTGATTGAAATACATAGTTAAATGTTTTCATCATCTTATTTCAGAATTTTTTTATCCTAATTGAGTCACATATCTTCACCCATTTCATTTTCCTCATTTTACAGAAATGAGTCTATATATTTACATCTAACTATGTATCAAATTTTAAAATAAATTCAATCGTAATTTTCGATAATCGTAATTTTAAAATATGATTATCGAAATTAATTTTTAAAAAACAGCCATGAAAGAAACAGTAAATGCAAATTAAAAAACAGTAAATGCATATGCTTGTTTCCGTAAAATGAAGATGAAACCCATGTGACCCAATTAGGATTTTAAAAAAAATACTAAACATCATACATATATATGATAATCATATGCATGATAAAGCAAAAAGGATCGACTATTTAAGCACTAAAAAAATGACTCTGAATTAATTATATCCAGCAATGATGAATTTACTTGTTTTTTTAACCACAAAACGTGTCCTGTATTTTAATTATTTTTATTTTATTGCTTTAGAATAGATAATAATTGGGTCACATGCAGAGGTGATTGTACTCTGGAAAAAATCTGGTTTTCCGGATTTTTCCCTAACCACGTTCTGGAAGTTTCCAGAAGTTTCAAGAAATCATCTTTCACATTTATGTATAAAAATTCTCGTATATTTTATCTAAAAATATTAGAACTAGAATTTATACTTGGCATCTTTCATTTGTAAATATTTTTTTCTGGTAGAATAATAAATGTGATTAGAGATAAAAGTAAACTTATACATAATTATTCATTTAAATTATGCTGTATATAATTTATTTAGAATTTAATGTTTTGAAAATATCAATGATTTAACATTAATTTTTTGAAATCCGTCATGAATGATTTTACTCAAGAAATTTTCAGGAATTTTGAGTTGGGCTCACAATCAACCCTGCACATTTCTGTGCATGTATTTTACATATTATTTTCTACATACGGAGACAACCCCTACTTCTTTGGAATGATGTATTTTTCTGTCCTTTGATTTTAGTCACTCGGTTTTTAATTCTTTTTTTTTCTCTCATCGGTTTTAATTCTTTTTTTTTTCTTCATACCTCTACATTATGCTTGTATGAGAAGTGGTTATTTGAATTGTGTATCAGTGCTTCTTGAATCGAATTTAGATCCTAACATTGTTGATAATAAGGTACCAATACTTTTGTTACTTTCTTACATTGTGTTTTTACTAGTATAACTACATTTTCAAAAGAATTTTATGAAAAACACCGACTATCTGGAATTTAACTAACTGCTCTTGTAATCAACATTTTCTAAAGTTCAATAAATAAAATCTTAAAAAAATTAGAACTTTTCGACAATCTCATTAAAAGGAAGTTAGTAAATTCTTTTGGTATAAAAATTAATTCATCCGTAGTACTTTTACTCACTTATTTAATCTACTTTAGTTATGATTCCTGCAGATTATTTATTTTCTACTTTGACACTTTAAACTTATTTTATCTGTTTTACAAAATCTTTGTAATTCGTATTTATCTTCATAATTTTCATTTACCATTATTATAGTCTCTAACAATTATAGTTCATTTAACTTTATTTTTAAATGTGGATTTCATGATGTCTTAAATTTTTTTAAGTCTGGGTTCTTTTTCAAAAAAATATGGTTATACCGAAAAACAAGGTTTTTGATTCTTGAATATTTGGAATTTTGCTGAAAATCTGTCACTTTCAGATACTCAAGTTTTTACTGTATTTAATTCATTTACTAATTAGTATTTTTGTTTGAGTTTTTCTTTATAAATTAAACTGGGGCTTCAATGGTCAGCTTTGCTATCTAAGACTTGCTTATTCATATTATTAGTTCTGTTTTTATATAATAATTTAATCCTTTTTATTAAATTTTTTTTACCAACTAGAACTTGTTTCAAATGCTATATATACTGAATTGTTGATCTATTAATAATACAGTGGAAGATTTATACTATTTAATTCTATAAAATGCAATTCTCGATGAACCACATTAACTTAATTAAAGCATATTTAAATTGATAAATTTTGTTGGATTTTATTTCTAATTCTTCTGATAATTTTAATCTTTTACTATGAATTAATGCTTAAATGCATATTTTTGTGTTACAAAATATTTGCATTTTAAAATTAATTGAATTGAATATCAAGATTTATATCGGGCTATTTAGTGGTTAAGTTTAATGATATGCAAAATTATCGATATTACTGACAATTCTACATAATACAAAGACTAATGTTTGAAGGTTTGCATTATGTAGAACTTTCAGGGATGAGAGTTTTTTTTCCTGCTTTTTGGTGGAATTCCGCTGGTATTTTAATTTAATAAAGAATATCTTAAATTTTTTTTTATTATAAAGTTCCGCTTTTTCGAATTTTTAAAAAAGGGATTTATTTGTGGCAATTTTTCTTACGTATGAAAATGTGGTTTAAAATTGCATTTAAGTAAATCTTAAACCACACTTTGCAATTCGTATTTGCACAATTTAAAATTATACATTGCAATTCATATCTGTGTGGTTAAGACATCTTACATTCAGATTCATATTTAGGCAATTTTAAAATCATGTATCAAGGTTTGTATTCCCACAGTTTAAAAAAAATAATAAATACTGCACATCGATATTTTTTATTAAAACATTTATAATATTAATTATACGCATATATACTTCACGTGTGCACTCTTTCCTCACTAAAAGTTCTTGTATTTGTTCAATAACCTAAATGTGTTTTGCACATAGCATTTTTGAACTTCTATTATTGTACAGCAATAAAATAGCAGTTATTTTTTTGCATTTTACACCCTATTTATGAATTGATTCATGAATTATTTCATGTTTTGCATGTTTCTTTGAAATTGTTCATCAATATAAAATTTCATTATTATTATTTTTATTACTGTATGATTTGTTTTTTATTGTTTTTATTGTACATATTAAATTTTTCAAGGGTAAATTACTTCTGCATTGGGCAGTATTGGCTAATCATTGGGAAATTGTAAAGTTGCTATGTGATTATGAGACAGATGTAAATACAATGATTAAGAAAAATGATTGGTAAAATAATTTATTTTCTTGTTTTATTCCCTTTGATTTTAATTTACTATTTGGTTTTAAGGATTTTCTTAAAATTAGACTATTTTGTTTTTGTTTGTTTGTGTTTTTGTTTGCCTTTTCAAAGCAGGCAAATCCTTAAAATGAGAAAAAAAAGTGGGAAATCCAGTTAACAAATAACAATTTCCAACTATAAAAATTTCAAATTTTTTGTTGTTTTTCTACTTAGGATGTTGCAAAATCACCTTGCTTTTAAAAACTTTCTATCATGCACTTTTCAAAATTTATAAAAAAAACTAATTTTAATTAACTTTAAATCCAGAGATAGATTATTGCCAGAAGCTGCAAAAAAAAATTTTATTGTAGCTTATTGGTTGGGGGGAGGGAATCATTCATAAATTAATTTTTGTTCAGTTATACATTGTATCAACTAAACTGAGTTTTCCATGTACAGTTTTGGCATCTAAGTTTTTAATATTTATATTAACAGTTTTATATTTGTGATTGTAATTTAATCTTATTAAATTAAAACTTTATATTACTAGCATTGAAAATTTTTACCAATATGTATTTTCTTAAAACTATTGATATTATTTTGTTAAAAGTTAGAAAAAAAACTTGCAATTATTTTTATAAAATTTTAGATTTTGTACTTTTAGCCCCATAAAGCATTATTGTGCTAATAATTTTTAGTTAATTAATTTTTAAATTCTGAATTTTGCGACACATTTTATATACGCTAGATTTATGTATGTATGTATATATGTGTGTGTATATATATATATCCTTCCAGGATGCGCATCTGCCCAATTTTAAGACAAATTCGGTTTTTGATGAATTTTTTTAGCAGATCACAGCTGTGATGTTCGATGGTTTTTTCTGTTCTGACTTTCAACCCTTTCCCACATCATGGAATGTAAAAACAGGAAGTCGCATAATAATTTTTATTTTCAATCAAAGTTTTGTGTTACTTGATTCCTTGATTGTAAAATTTACTGCACGCAGGTCATCAGTGAAAATTCGAAAAATATTTCCTTCTCAAACTTTTTGTCATTTTGTGTTAATAATTAGTGTGTATTATTTTAATTTGTATAAATTAAAATCTATAATTTTTATATTGGTTTTGATTGCTAAAAAATATATGCATTAGCTGATTTAACCTGCATTCTTTGAGAATTGTCTGATGAATCAAAAGAAGAGAAGGAAACATTTTGGATTTGAGATCGATACTAATAATAGATTGATAGTAATAATAAATTGATAGATTGAATAAATAAAAATATTAAAATTATTGTTAGTTTAAAACCAGTTATTTATTTTTCTTGACTTTCAACGTAGTAAAATTCTTTGTGGATGTAAGTAATGTTAAATTCACATATTTACCTATCAAGATTTTCTTTGTTTAATATTCAACTGTCTTGAATTTTAAAATATAGTTATCAATTAACAGATTTTAATTTATCTATAATAAAATAGAACATTGCTTTTCTACCTAACTAATATAGGCATTTAAAAATAATTTACTTTCATTTGAATGTAGAATGTATTTGTAAGGTTAAGAATGTATTTTGCAACAATAAGCTTAATTTTATTTCTTGACAAATTTATTATCAATATTCATGTATTTTTGTCATTTTTAGTGCCAATAATGGTAAAATAACAGCTGTTGTAAGAAATACGACACATGGTCACTCATGTAAAATTGCTGAGCATGCATGCTGGAAGAGTATATATATATATATATATATATATATATATATATATATATATATATATATATATATATATATATATATATATATATATATTAAGCTTATTAATTTTCTTCGTTTTTCTCTCTTTTCTTTTTATCATATATATATATATATATATATATATATATATATATATATATATATATATATATATATATATATATATATATATACATATATATAACTATCCCTGAATGCTGCAAGAATTTATAAAAAATTTACTCTTTTTTTTTAAAATTTATAACTAATTTGGACATTTTTAGATGTTTATAAAGAGCTATCATACATTATTGAATCTGTGAACCTTTAGTTTAACATAACTTATATTCGAAGCAAAAAAATCATGATTATTTAGACACAGGAAAAGGTTCTTGTTTGGATAAAGGGAACCATAGTATGTTTATTGCTTACTTTATTAGTAGTTAATCTATATTTTATTGCTTCAGTCAATGTAACATAAAGTATATCCATTACTATATAGAAACTTAACTAATGATTGTAAATAAAATTCTGCTTTCTTAGTTAATTTGTGTGAAAATATTACACAATTGTTGAACCTTATGTGAGGATAAATTAATCAAGGGTGACCAAGTTCATGGCTGTTGGAGTATAACTACCGGTTCTTTTCGCTTCACTGGGCGCAAGCGAATAGTCACTAAAAATGTATGCATGTGCTTGTCTTAGTTGTTATTATGTGTTTGTGAGAATATGTACTAAAGACCTAATAAATATTGACCAGATCTGAAAGTGCGAGCATGTAAGAGGCAAAAATTAAATCCACAGTTTCTAAAGCGATTTGAGTTTGTAGTTATATATTGTTTTGATTTTGGATTATAAATCTCAAAATAACTGAAACTCTACTTTTTTAAAAGGTATCTGGTATAAAATCTAAGTAAATATGTGCACTACTTATAAATTTGCTTTTGTTTGGACCAGAGGGGTCATTATATTGAGCGTCAACTGTATTTATATTATTTTATAGAATATAACTCAGCTAGAGACTGAAGCTTTAAGTGGCGTTAAGTGAAAACTCTAATATAACATTTCTTGTTCTTATAAAACAGAATAATCTTTGTCTTTTTAAAATTTCTAATACATGTTTACTAATTTTGCCTATGAATAATTGCAGTCCTTATAATTTAGCAAATTCTTGAAAATATTTACATTTTTTTTATAGAATTGTTAAAATTGGAGGTGGGTTTTATCATTGAATAGCTTTTTCTGGAGTCCTTAAGCATAGCAAGGATACCAGTAATGAGTGCATCAGCACCCATTAATGATCCTGTTGCTGTTATGAATACTTACCGCTCATATGTATCAATGCTCAAAAATCCTGTTGCAAGTAAGTTTAATAATTAGTCATTGGGAATTAAAAAATCAGAATTTATTTTCACTTGAAAATTTCTCATAGCAATTAAGTATTTGAGATTACATAGATATTATATTTAGTACTAAGGATGTACCTAATGAACAACTATATACTTATGGCTCATGTTACTTTGTTGGTAATGTTTACAATTCTCATACATTGATATTCACAAAAAATAAAATAACCAAAGTAATATACTTATAAATAAATCTTACTTATCTACTTAAATCATACTTACAGATAACTATATACCTATAAATAAATCATTGTATTTATCTGCACCTGATCAAAAATCATACTTAAATATTCTTACTTCTCATTTTTAGTTTAATCAAATCCACATTTCTTTTTAAAGCAAAACCTTGATCAAATATATTTTATGCATTTATTGTAGTAACCTGTAATTATAGCTTATTTTATTTTTTGTTTATTTATCTGTCATTAATTCACTTTTCCTATTGATTTTTATATTGCACAACTTAAATTTTCTCTTTTCTTTTCTTTTATAGAGGATGAAAGTAAATTGAAAGCGTTGCCAGAATTGAGTGGAGAGCTTGAAGTAAGGTTTAAATTTAATATAGTAAAATTCTATATTCAGAATGTCATTGTATGGGGAATTTGAAATTTATTTTTTCAGTTTCAGAAATGACAGTTCATTTTTCATATTTTCGCAGATTATGTATGCCACAATTAAAGTCATTGTGCCGTTAAGCCCAGCATTCAATTCAATTTTGACTACCGAATTACAGGAACCTTTTTAAACCCCTCCCTATTTATTTAAATTTGCCTCCTATTTTTTGGTTTCATTTTTCACTTTTTTACCAATTTTTTTTCTTTTACATTAAATGCAATTGGCAGTTTAGTTTCCCATATATTGATAAAAAATTTTATTTAGAAATTAATGTTTTAGCATCAATTGTGTGAAGATCATTGAATTTAATTGAATGGCAATTAAGAATTTAAATTCTAAGAATTAAGGAGCATTCAAGTGATTGGCTCAAAAGCTTTTTAAAAACTGTTTAAGCAAGCTGAGACATAAAAACACTATTTATCCTCCCTCCTATATTAGTATTAATATACTATTAATGATAAACACATGTTATTAGTTTTATTACTCTAATGAAGAAAAAAAAATATTTATTTTGATACATTACAGTTTGAATTTGAAGCCTAAAGACTAGAGGCACACCATTGAAATCAAGCATACAATGTTTATAAAAATATTTTTTTAAATAATAAATAAAAATAAAAGAATTTGAATAGATGTTTAAATAACAATGATAAAAAGAATATTTTAATAAAATATTTGTGTTTTAATTTTATAATAAAAGTATCCTTTTATTTTTCAGACTATTGTTAGTAATCCACAATATCCTTCATTTATGGATCAGGCTATAAAAATTTTCATCAGAATTTTAGGAGATGAAGAACCACAGTTCATTGCTGAAAAAACCACTCATGTATGTATTTTCATGTCATGCCAATGGGTCATTTTGTATATTTTAATGTACATATTTTTATATATATCCTGTATTATTTTTTATGAAGATAGCCAATCTAAATTTTTTTCATTTACTCTTTTATATTTTTTTTATTCATACATTGTCAATTATTTAGTTTACATAACTGATGAACTTAATGATTACAGTTAATAGTCATTGATATGGGTTTAAGATAACAAAATTTGAACAGTATTTAAAAAATAATCTCATTGTTGCTAATGTCTGTAGGTTATGTAGTGTGTGTATGAAATCAACCTCATTTTAATGTCTTGGCAGAATAATCTGGTTTTTTCTATTTACGCTTGATCTCAGTATGTTTTTATACTCAAGAATGCTGTTTTTAAAAATTAGATTAAATCGGGTTAGTAATTGTCCTGATAATATTGATGTTCCTGATAAGAAATATTTTTTCTGTATTTGACCTGAATTTTGTGTGCGGATAGAATATTTGATTTTTGAGGAATGAATATGCAGATTTTTGAGAAAGTAGATTTAAAGAATTGAAAAATTTTGATCCAATATCTCTTTTCTTTCTTTTTTAAATGCTTGTCATAATCGCAATGTTTGATAGTTCCAATATAGGGACTGTCTATTGATTATTTACATGGTTTAGATATTTGGAGTCTTACCCAGAGGATTCATTGTTTCAACCTCTTTGGGAATTACGTCATTCAATGGAAAGGAAAATTGATAAGCAATTTTGCAACATCAAATTTTTATGATGTCGATTTCAAGGGTGATATGCCTACTTATTATTTTCACCAAATACAATAAAAAATCTTGAACGATTTCAAAGTTGCACAAATATTGATTGTTTTCTTTCATGTGATTCAGTCAACAAGCAGTTATAAAACTTTTAAATGATGAATTAGGGGATTGCTTACTAAAATTAGTGTTCTACATAAATGTTAAGTGGCATATTCATAGCATTTTTGTTTTGAGATCATTGAAACCCTTCTTTAAAGAGATTAAAGAAATCTTCAATTCAATTACACATTTGTATTATATATTGGTATGAGTAAAATATTAACGAATTGATACTGCTCATTTTTTTAATGCAACAGTGTCATCAAATTTTTCCATGTTTTGATTTGGAACTATTATTTGCTGTTCTGTATTGATAAAATTATTCTGGAAACTTTTTGCTATGAACAAGTTATTTTTTTGCTGTGAAATTTTATTTTGTTACTATTAAGTAGAGCAAATTATACTTTTCAATTAACTGTTCTGAAAAATGCTATGCTGTTCCAAATCTGTTCTAATTTTGTCCTGTTTTTTTATTTTTAAATTGCTGTCTTGATTTGTTCTTTGCCCTGCTACAAAGCTTGCTTAATGTCTTCAGCTTGGGCATTTTATTTAATAATAATGTGTATAACCTTTTTTTTTATTTAAATATATTTGCAGTTTTATGTCTGTTCAAGTTTTTAGAGATTTATTAAATGTTTTTAAATTTACTAGCAAATAGGATATTTTATATTTTCATCATATAATTTCAAAATTATATTTGAGAACTCTACTTCTTGTTATATAATATTTTAAGCATAAAAATCTGTCTGTTGTCTAATATTTTATTGACAATTTTTTTTAAAGGTAACTAATCGAACCAAATTTTAATTTTAATATTATGATATATTGTCACGAAACATGCATATTTCACAGTGTATTACAATATTTTTAAATTTTAACTTTTGACTTTGGTCAAGTTTTTGTTAACCAAACAAAATATAAAATTCAGAGTAATATTATAATCTATAATTATCAATGTCAATAATACTTCTAAAATTATCACATTCTATATTTATCATTTTCAATAAAGAGTGCAATTTTTTGATGTTCAAGAACTGTAATTGATAATTGTGTTTTTGATATTTATCATTATTGAAAATTATCATATACTCAATATATATTCAAATTTACTCAATATAAATCAAATATTGTTATCACAATGGTTATGAATGAATGTTTTGTTGCTCAACCCTAGTAACTAATATGATTCTTGTTGTGGTTTTGGAAATATTTGTTTAAAATTATTATTTAATTATATATTTTAATTAGCTTTTTTATTATGATTTCCTTAAAAAATATTTCCACTAAACTATATTATTTTTTTTGGCAACTTTGTAAGAAAATTTCAGAAATAATTCACAGGCTCCCTACAAACAATAATTTGTTACCTCATGGCAAACCAATCTTGTCTTTAATGTTCAAATCATTGGGAGGAATTAACAAATATCTTCTTAATAAGTGACTCAATTATATATATAATATATATTATTTAAAAAAAACTTTAATTAATAAGTTGTGTGTAAATCAACTAGCAGGTATGTATATTTTCAAATGGTAACAATTATTGATCAATTTAATTTCCCTAACATTATAGGCAGAATAAGAACTTACAGTATTGTTTTGTTCTGCGTGCATTGTTATTTGTTGAGTATAATTGAAATACATAAAAATCAAGAACATGGATCTAGAAAAGTTTAAACTTCTGGGATTTCATTTTTATGAGCCATGCTGTTTGATTAAAAAAAGTGTTAAATTTTACAGAAATATTGGGCTGTAAGTCTTTAGGCAACCAAGTGCCCAGGATTTGTAAGCCCGTAACTATAAATAATATTCTAATTAAAACTAAATTTATCTCTCCGTGGTAATACTAGTACAAAAATTATGCAAAGTAAAGTTTATTTGGTATAAATTTTGAATAGCTGAAAATATTTTTTAAAAACTGAAAATTTTCTTCTCTATCATTTTTATTTACTTCTCTACATTTTATAATAATAAGTAAAGGATTAAAGTTTGTATTTTCTTCATATTGTGGGAAAAAAGTGGCGCTTTTTGTTACAGAATTTGAAGTGAAATTAAAATTTGACTTACTGTGCTTCATCTCAAAACCGAATTTTTAATTTTAAATACTTGATAAATTTTTTATTTTTTCAGAAATTACTTAACTACATTAGATTAACTACATTAGTACTACTATTAGTACTACATTAGTACATACTACTATTAGATTAACTACACTAACTACTTAACTACATTCAGATGTTTACATCTGAACAGATTAGCAAATAAAATGTTGCTATTTATAAACTTAGAATTTTGTTGCTTTCATAAAAATTAGAGAAATTATGCTGATATTTTTCTCAACATATATTTCCTCTATATGTTTAATGTTGGAATTTTATGACTTCTCCTATACTGATTTTATTGATGTTTTATTTTTATTCAAATATTCATATTTTAGGTGGAAAATGAGGAAAACATATTAGTATTTTTAACAATAATCATAGAATTTCATAAGACCTTCAGGCCACCATGCAGCTTTGAAGTAAGAATGTGTTTTTGATATGATTTATCTTTTTCAATGAATTTGCTTTTGCATTAATATATTTCACACGTGTACAGATTCATTGAAAACTAGTTTATTAATAATCAACTTTTGTAAATTTTTGCATTACATTGAGTGGAATGTGTTTCTATAGGTTTTTAAACTCGCATTTTCATGGGGAAAAGAATATTGACTTGAGAGGATGTCATTTAATGTATCTTATAAGAGATTTTAGATTTTTCACTTGTTTGATTAATTAGTTATTTTGCACTTAAAAGTTTAAAAAGATATTAATATAGGCTTCCATTATAATGACAAATGCTTCTATGAATAATTCTTGATAAAATGGGAGAAGGAAAGAGAGGAAGGTAATGGTTCTGTGATGAATCAATTTATAAATAAAGTTTATAAGCCTATAATTTGCAATATAAATGTCAATGATCACAAGAAGTTAACTCATTTTAAATTCTCTGTGCAGAAATTTCTTGCCAAATTGTTCCTAAAGTTTTCTTGTTTTAATTTCTCAAGGTTTTTCATAGACATTGCTTAAAAGAATTTCATATTTTTTGCTTTTATTTAATGAAAAATTCTGAGGAATATTGATGAGTATTGTTTTTCCAATCCAAATTGCTATAATCCTGAAGAATTTTTTTTTTTTTAATAATAACGAGTCTTAGTCACAAATTAATTTTTTTGAATATAATAATATGCTATTTTTGCACTAAATTTAAATGAAAGTCATAATGAAAAAAATAAATATATTGTGGGGTTCTTTTTAATTTTAGTGTGACTAACTCAAAGTATTAGGGGATATGAAATATCAATGATTCCCCCACAACACAATAGGAAGAATTTATTAGTACTTTGAATTATTTATACTTTTTTTATTATTTTAAAGTCCAGTGTGAAAGAAACCTTTAAAATTTTCATGATTTATAAAGTAGAGAAAAATAAATTAAAAAGAGAATTATGGAGAAATATAGAAATTTTCTCCATTCAGTGTTTATAAGTTTCTCCATTCATTGGTAATTTGTTCTAAATAAATCTTTTTAATGTAATTAAAACCTCTTTTTTTAAATTTTTTTATTTTCATGGTTTAAATACTTTTTTTTATTCACTTATTTTATATTATTTGTTTTGGTACTCTTCACCTGCATGGCCTGTTAAACTTCAATATACCAAAACATCAAGCATCTTAAAATAAAACTTAAGTGAATCTAAAGGTTGCATGCAGTGATGAGAAAATAATGATATATTTAATAAAAAATTTTGCTATTACTAACGCCTCTTCAACTTACAACAAATAAAAAAAAAATCATGAAGACTAGTATAATCAGCATGTGACTTCAAAGCAAAGAGAAAACGTGTGAAATATTAATAATGATATGGTTGTGTTGCTTAAAAATAGGGTTCAGCAAATTTAAATCTATGTATTAAAATAAAGTAGATTTCATCATAAATTTTATCACTTGTAAATATTTTAATTCAATACAATTTTCTGTAGTATTTTTTTTAAAAAAAATTGTATATTCTATTTAATTTGTTGAAATTTTATGAAACATTTATGTGTTTTTTTTCCCTTTAAAATTTTAATTAAAAATGATTAACTGTCAATGCTTTTTTTTGTTGTGTGTTTATTTAATCAGAATTGGTTTATGACAAACTTTTTATTGAAGACGAAAAAATATGGTGTATAAATATTTAATACTCTGAATTATTCAATATGAATACAGTTTTGTGATATATAAACAAGCTCCACCTTTATTGTGAAAACATATGAAATTATAATAATTATATGATTTATTTACCATATTGTATAATTAAACATCATGATATTAATTATGATTATATTAAAAAAGGCAAAATATTTGAAAGAGCATTAATATAATGTATGATTATTATTAATATGATTCTTAATAGCATCGTGAAATCTGTTGGTCACACTATCATGTTACATACCGATTGAAAGAGGAAAATATATTCTAAATTGGAAAAAATAATTAAGCTTTTGTGATTTTCCGATTATTTTTAGATACAGATGTTTCTGCTTTATGTAAAGAATATTTACAAAAATCTGCCTAATTACTTGCATCTTATGTTTGAACCACGGCCTACTCCAAAAGTAAAAAATTTATCAGTAGCTATTTTGGAACTGTTATTGAAAGAAACATTTACCATAACACTGATTCAAATTGAGAAAAGTTAAAAAAGGGGCCCAAATTCAACTACTCAGATCAGAACTTTTTATTAGTTATTAAAATAATTATTAGTTTATATTATATGAAAATTTCAAGTCTTGAGTTTAAAAGCCTTTTTAAATACATGTAGATAAGATTATTGTATTTTTACTCTTTCATTTCCTGAGTAAGCAATAAAAATAGTTATTTGACTAAACCATTATAAAATTTAAACTATTTGTCGTAGCCTTGGTAATATTTAAAAATTAGCTTATTCACAAGTATGAAAGGGTTTCCATTCCTAAAAAAGCCTTAAATTTAAATATGGTTTTAGGAGCCCATTAAAAGGTCTGTTTTGCTTTCTAAACCTTCTTAAAGCTCATTCATATTTTAATTTTGAAGACTTCAATTGCATTTTATAATTGTTTTCATAATTATTCTTGATGCTATTGAATTTAAAAATGATATTCAAGTAAAATTAAAAAAGTTATGAAGTAACTTCATTTATAAAAGCCTTAAATTTAAATATGGTTTTAGGAGCCCATTAAAAGGTCTGTTTTTCTTTCTAAACCTTCTTAAAGCTCATTCATATTTTTGAAGACTTCAATTGCATTTTATAATTGTTTTCATAATTATTCGTGATGCTATTAAATTTAAAAATGATATTCAAGTAAAATTAAAAAAGTTGTGAAGTAACTTCATTTAAAAATTTAATGTGAGGAACGTTTTTTTCGTAATTTGATTCTAAAACGTGCTTGGAATCTTTTTTCTTGCTTAATTTATTTGAACTTCAGGTCAATTTTTAGTGGTATTTACTTTAACATCTCTTGAAAAAAAAATTCATGTATGCATGCTTTCAATCTGTATAAGCCTTCAAAGTTAAGGAAAAATTTTCTTATTATTATAATAGAGATGCACTACCTTTTGAAGTGAAGGTCCACATGCAGAGCAAATTGACCTATGAAGGGTTGCATGCCCAAGAATTTAGACAGGCATGTTAACAGCAATTATAGGTAATAATTGTTTTATAAACATCATTGCTCTCGGCACTAAATTCTTTTTATCGGGTAACCTTGTAATATATTTATGTCAAATTAAATGCCTTTAAATGTTAAAAATTAAAAACTGATTACCCAGGGAAAAAAAACAATCAGAAAATCAGAATCAATTTATGAGAAAAGAACAGATAAATAGAAATAAATTTTTAAAAAAATGGGGAAATTCATTTTTTTTTATCACATTACATAATGCAAAAGTCCATTTAAACATTAAAATTTTAACGTTCATAGAATTAAATTAAAAATAAATAAATAAATATTCTAGTTAATAAAACAAATGCAGGTTAAATTCTTTTGTTTATAGAGAGTTTGTAGGGTTAAAAATCATTCAAATTAAAACAAAACCCTTTCAGTGCAAAATAAGATTCTGCATTTAGTAGGGAATATACCCCAACTTTAAAACATTAATTTTAAATAAATTACAAGAGCAGGAGCTAGAAGAGAAAAGAAAAAGAAAACATTAATTTTTTAATTTTGATCTTAAGAATCTATTTTTTAATTATTATTAATTGGTATCAATTTAATCTATGGATTTATCAACTTAATTACATGAACTTACAGAGCTACCTATGATTGTAATCATACTAACTTGTAATTATACTATTTTAGAATAATTAGATATAGTACAAACCTTAGAAATTAAACTTTTTAAAATTTTTTATTTAAGAGTTTTAATCCATTGTTTGATGTCCTATCCCACAGTTTTGAATTACATCTGCTTATTTAGCTTTTTTTGTTGCATTTTTAATACACAGTTTTTAAGAGTAAACTTTTTCTAAATTAAGCTGAAAATATTTTAATTTTAATGATAACAATATTATAATAATATTTTAATTTTTAGGAAAATTAAAGTATTGTTTAGAAAGTCAGGCATTGTTAATCTTTCACAGTATAAATATTAAATTAAATAAATGTGAAAGATTTATATACAATTTCTTTTGACTACAGATTGCATAAAAACATACATTGTGTGGTTTTTACATTTATGATATTTTATAAAAAAAAAATTTAAACATGCAGCTGACTTAACTATCTTTAATTGCATATTCAAGCTAAAAAAAAAAAGAAGTTAAATTTAGAATTTGGAAATTTACTTTTCAAGCTAAGTTTTTATTATGCTTCAATTTGAAAGACTTACAAAAATTTAAAAATAACCTTGTTAAGTCACTGAAAAGACACTGTACTAGTGTAATATTTATTTAACTTACAGCATTACCTGTGTCCTTTTACATTGGGTTAGTTCTCTGCCTTGGAGATTTTGGAACTTGCTCTTAAATATTCTAGCTATATAATTCAAAAACCGAATATTTTTTTTATTTGCTTTAATTATGAGATAAAGAGTAGAGTTATTATATTTTTTGTAATAACAAACAATTTTCTATTGAATTAAAATATTTTAAAAATAAATTTTATTTTTTATGCAAGTATTTTCAATGGTACACAGACAGTTTTTTATTTTGTCCTTTTCAAGAAAATAAAAATTCATATGAAACTTAGAATTTGAAAATTTGATTGATGCATTTTAAACAGAAGGATCAATCAGTAAGAATGTTCCTTAGGTTTCCAAAAATCGTGATTTGTATTTTTTAAGCTTTTGACTGTTTTTCTTGTTGTTTGTTTTTCTTGATAGAATTGTTTAAAATATTGTTAAAAAAATTATTAGATTAAGAAAAATGATGTCATGTGAAAAATATGAACTGGATCATTCAAAAACTCAACTTTCAAATTATTGTTTACTTTTCAGAAACCGAAGGGACTTTAAGCAACCTCCAAAAGTTCCCTGTCCCTGAACTCACCCATCCTTTTATAAATGTCATACTTTGTTGCTTATAATGCATAATGAAGGCATAACAATTTATTGTATCAATAAAGTTTAACTGGTAGTTCTCTTAACCAAATTAATAGCATGGTTCTCCAGTTTTATGTGTGTTTAAAGAAAAATGTTAAACTGAAAATTACAAAATTACTTTCTTCTGTACTTTCTAGCATTAAAAATTGTTACTTTGTGATTTTTCTTTTTTTTTTATATTGTTCATATATTTGATTTCTTTTACAGGTTTATTTAATCCCAAGAGCTACTATGTCCTTAAAGGCACTGGCAGAGCTACCTATAATTGTTGTCTTGATGTACCAGCAATATAAAATGAGTGTTCATAAAGATGTCGAAGAATTTGTGCCATTGATAATGACAACTAATACTTTACAACCCATAGCTCAACAGAGGTAACTTAATTTTAACATTACTCAAATATTTTTTTCCATAGAAAGTTTAATATTAGTGACTGTACTTCAAAGTTGAAATAGTTTATGAAGTGATAAATGTTTTAGTAAATGTCTCTTTGTTTGCCAAATTACTCTTAGATGATAATATATCTATCTAAGATAACTAAGAAATCTCTGGAAGTATTAAAAATGTTGCACTTTAGATTCCAGAAGTTGGAAGCAGTTTTCAGTTGATAATGATCATCGTCAGTATTTACATAACTTTTGATTTATCTAGCATTGATTCTCATATTTGCTATAATAGTATTTGTTTTATTAAAATTTTCTTGTGTCTAAATGAAAACTAATTTAAATTTAGCAATGTGAAATATCACAAAAATATATAATTTTGATTAATTTCAGAACAGTCATGAAGAAATAATTTCTAATTTTATAGAAAAACTCATACATCCAATAAAGTTTCAATTAATTCACAACATGTCCTATATAAGATAACGATAAAGTATTCTCTTTGATGAAATGCATCTGAATGTGGATATGTAATTTTCTAATTCTTATTCTGTTTGGATCAAATCATCTAAACTTAGAATATAATTTTTTTTTAAATATCTTACAACCAGCTCATAATTTAATTACGAAGTAGTTAGCCTAAGAAATATTTGTCAATATCACAAAAAATTTGATATTTTGTAATCTTTTTCAAAAATAAAAGCTTGTTAATCTTTTTTTAATTAAAACAAATGTTGTATCCAAATGAAATCAGATTTATTTTATTGGTGTCAGTTTTTATTCTTATCCTTGATTGAAATTCTTATCCTTGATCCTTGATTGAAGCTGGAATGTCTTTTCTTTTTCTTAGAAAAGGTTTGCAGCAAAAATATTGCAAAGTGTGAGTAAGTTTTTTTCTAAATATCTTAAAACAATGTCATATATTCAACTAAAAAAAATAGTCTAAGGAATATTGATGATATCGTGTATAACATATTTTATTACTTTGTTACACTTATTAAAAATGAAGCTTTCTTAATTGAAACAAACATTTTACTATTGAGTTCAATGTAACTTATTAAGTTGATCAGCCCACTAGGTATACCAAGACTATAATTAACACCACTCTTGTATCATCTTTTAATATACTGACCACTTCTCTAACTAGGCCATCAAATTGGTACATTACAAATGGTCAACTTGCATGATTTTTGCTGTAAAATCTATTTTATTGATTTTGATCTTGATTGTTGTTTTATCCTTGACTCCCTTGTCATTTTAATTTTATTTTTATAATGTTTGCAGTCGAAATATAGCAGAAAATATAGAGAGAAACTTTTTAAATTAACTACTTGCATGTATGATATACCTTAAATGTCTTTCTTTTTGACTTATTTTATATTTCATACCAAATGATCAAGTCAGAGTGGTTTTATACAATAAAACTCTTCAGTATTGTTTTTTACTTATTCAATTGTATTCTGTGAAAGAATTTTATGTTCAATGACTCTGTGGGACAAAGTTAAACATTAAATTTTATATATTTAATTTGTTCTTTGGGAAAAAAGCAGACAAAATACAGAATGTTTACAGAAATTTTATTTTTTGTTTTGTTTTATTTTAGGAGCAATCCATCTCTGAACAAAGAAGTTTATGTTGACTTTATGCCTGCACAGATAAAAACATTATCTTTTGTGGCTTACCTAGTTAGAATGTATCAAGTGAGTGGGTTAATGACTAATATATTAAGAATCATTCTTTATTTTTTTTTTATAAATATTTTTTATCCTGTATTTTTAAGGAAATCCCTTTGCTGCTTAGAAGTACTATAATGTGGTATAACAATGTTGAGCACTCTACTAACAAATTTTAAATAAAGAAAAATGTGACGAAATTTTGTAATGCTTTTGTTTAAAACAATGAAAAACATTGCTTTTTCTTGTTTGAATGATTAGAATTTTCTATATTCTCAAGTTTTGAATACATATAAATAATAAATTTTTATCTGTTCTCTATGAACAAAGTTATTGGTGTTGATTGCATTTTGTGTTGAAATTGAAGGGCAAAAGTTTAAAAAATTAGGAAAAAGGGAGTCTAGAGGAATCCAAAAGAAAACTGTTAATGTACTAAGAAAAATTGTAAAATGCCTATCATTCAATGTCATGGATCCTCTATCATTCAATAAGGTAAATCTAACTTCAATTGATTTCAGAAGAACTCTTGATTTATTAAAATGAACTTTACAAAATAGAAAAGGATATTTAATGTTTTAGAAACTCTTACTATATGCTTTCAAACTATAGTGAATATTTAATTTGAAATTTCACTTATCAAATATAATATTTTAAAACCCTCCTAAGTTAAAAAATGTAGCTCATGTTAATGTCAAATGTGGGTTTTATTTTAATAAAACATACATGTAGTAATCAATTTAGTTTTTAATCAACTTAATTTAGTTTAAAATTCAACTTCGAAATGATTATTTCCTACATTTTGGTTTTTAAAATTTGCTGCTTTTTAAAATCGAGTGTTCTCAAAACGGATGTGATTTTAATAAGCAGCATGCACTGTATTTATGTTTATCTGAGTGATATTATCCTAAATTAGTTACAAATTTAATTTTAATTCAAATTTTGATAATAATTTAACCCAGCTGTGATTTTAATTTGATTATTTCTTTGTAGTATGTTGTGAATGAACATTCCTCACAGTTTGCTAAAGGAATGATAGGATTGTTGTATCTATGTCCTCAAGAAGTGGCCCACTTGTGCAAAGAATTGCTCGTAGCAGCCCGTCATATTTTAGCCACAGAGCTAAGAGATAGTAAATGCTCTTTTTTTATTACTTAAATATGTCTTGTTTTTTTTTCCTTTATTCTGAAACATGTTTTTTTTTCTCTTTATTTTTAAATAAATGACTCATTTTTTTAAAAAAATGTTTACTTTAGATACCATTTGGAAAATATTTCTGTTTAAAACGCTCTCTGTGTGTACAAGCTTTCCTTATTTTTGAGAAATTCTTTAATTTTTGTGCCATTTTTCAGAATTGTGCATATCTTACTAATTATATCTGAAAATTAATGACTCTAAGTAAAGGAAATTTGTAGAAGTGTTTGTAATAGCAGGATTTTTAAAAAAAAGAATAGCAAAATTATATTTTGAAACAGCTTTTCTCAGCCTAAAATAATTCATAATTTAAATACTATTTTTTTAAAAATAAACTATGTTATTATATATATTTCATTTGCTAAGATGGAGTAAAATACTTTTCATAACAATGAACAAACAACTAAAAAAAGATTTTACTCAATGGCATAATTGCTATTAATGTTTAAATTAAGAAATATAATGTAAAAAATGTTTCATTTTAAAAAATATCCTTGTATAGTTCTTACGATATTCCATATGTTCAATAATGTAAAAGTCTTACAAATTTTTCAACATTGATAACTATTTCTTTATATATTTATACAATGTGAATTTAGTTTTCCTCAAAGAAAGTCTTACATGTCTAATTAGAACAGTAAAAAAAAATTCATTTTCTAAGTGAGTCAAGTTAATAAACCTTAAATATCTTATAAAGAATACTAGATTAAATATGTATTATGTAATTAATAAAAAATTTAAAACTTTTTTGTTTCTTCTTTTTGCTTTTAGATTATTTTGGTTTGTGGAAGTTGGAATTCAAATATTTAATTATTAGTAGTTATAGATCAATTGCATTTACCAAAAAAAAGGGGAGGTGAATGCATTATTAACATTAATTTATTCTAGCTTTAATATTTAATTGGTTTTTAAACGTTTTCAAGAATGTTATTAGCCAACCAAAGGTTGAGCCTCTCGGATAAATATACCGAAATTTCCTTTCTACCCACTTTTCTCTTGAATAACAGGGAGAAAACTGATTTTATGATGATTTTATTATTTGCAGCTTACAATTCAAAAACAGACTAATGCTCAAAGATGCTTTGAAAATCACTAGTGTTTAGAAACAAAGATTTTTCAACACTAACAACAAGATTTTGTATTTTGCTTGAAAATTAGGGGTCTTCATGAACTGCTAGTTGCTATTTAGAGCATCTCATTTCCTTGGAGCTGAGCTTACCAAACTCACAGATTTCTCCAATTCTTAAGTTTCACTTTAAACATAATTTCAACACAATTTACTATTGTTTTAAAGAAAATCATTCTCTGAAAGAGTTTACGATGACAAATGATATTTATTTTAGAATATTGAGTCTTGTTTATCATCCTGTTTTACTGTTGAAAATATACAGTTGTTACAGTTACTTCTTAGAGTTTTTGAAAAAGATTGCTAGCCTTAATTTAACAATTTCCCATTTGTTATCTGGATTTTTTTTTTTAAATGTTTGGTTTATTGTTATAAAAATTTATATAAAACTTCAGTTTAATTTGAGAAAAACTTGAATTCAAACTAAATATTTTCATAAGTTTTTTGAAAGGCAAAAAAAAAGAGAAAAAAAACTGTATGCTCTTTCCAAAAATCTAATTTCATTTCCTCTAGTTATTTTATCAAGCACTTTTTAAATCATATATCAATTAACAGGTTTGTTTCTGCCATGTCAAGTACAGTATCTATATTTTAAATGGAGGGGAGGGGAGTTAATTTTTTTTTTTTTTAAATTTATTTTAACCATATTTTCAAGTAAAGTTAACAGTTTTCTATTTTCAGAATTTGTGCCATCCCTTGAAGAGCTTTTTGATGAAAATATATTAATTGGAACTGGATGGACATCTTATGAGTCATTAAGGTGATAGTTTTGATTCTTGTGGCATTAAATTGCATTCTTTACACCATTCCATTCTCTAACCATTCGGAAGAGTAGAATAAGAAAATTATATTGAAATTGAAAGTTTCTCGAATCTTAAAACCAATTTTTATGATTTTAATTGTGAAACTAGTAATATATTATATTAATACAATATGTTCACTTTTTCTTCCTTTATGTAAGCCTGAGAAGTTTTTAGGATTATTTATTAACATTTCTGTTTCACAAGAATTGCATCACTTAAAAAAATCATACCTTATGTCAAATTTAGATTTTTTACTAACAAGTAAATATCTTCTTTTTTTGTTGTTGTTATATTTCTGAAAGCGGGGGGCTGTGTGTTTGATTCTGGTGTCCATCCAAAAATCTAGTAAGTATAGATAGCAACTAATATGTTATGACTGAAGGTCCTTCTAATTTTGTAAAAAATTTGGAAAAGGGGGTGCCAGCTCAATCACTGATTATCCTTCACTCTACAAAATTCTGTAAAACTTTTACCAAGGCTGTTACAAAGCATTAAAAAGGTCCAAGTTTTTTGGCTATTTTTAGATTTGTGGTTAAAATGGTAATTATGATAATTTCAAATTTGACCAGAAGGCCTTTTAGGCAAACGTGTTGAATCAATAAATTCAAATAATACGTGGTTCGTAGCATTTTTAAAAAGTACTTAAAGGTACTTATTTTCGATTTTAGTTTTTAAAAGCCCTTAAAGGTGCTTTTTTCATGAGATGTTTTTAAAAAGAGCTTAATTTTCCCTTTTCGAAAATGATAATTTTTTCTTTACCATGTCGATATTATGCAAAAAAGTGGTTTTCATATTGTTCTAACGTTTTTAACAATTCATTTGACCGCAATCCATTTTGGCTTACATTCGATCCATAGCGTTTAAAAGCGCCAATCGTTTTACATGTTCAATAAAATACTTTGGATTCCACAGGTGCGTCTACTGAGCTTGGTCAGGTGAGATTATAGCCTTTGCATGTGCAACGCTGCTGCATTTTGCAAGATATTTTCAATTTTCACCCTCTGAAATCGAATCAATAAATATCTCGATATTTTTATGGTGGCTAATATAATCAGGAAAAGAGTTCTTTGTCTGAAACTAGTTATTTTATCATGATCATGTAAACTGTTTGAAAATTATTTTGCATTTTGTTAATGTATATAGTGCTAAAAAATATTTCTTGAGTGCTTAAAAAATATTTAAAAGGTGCTTATTTTTGGTTGAAAGATTAGGCTACGCACCCTGTATTATATAAGTCGATAAATTCAATTTTCCTTGTTGCCCAAAATCTATTAGATTATACAGTGCAAAACCCATTATCCGGAAATCAGTAAACCGGAAAACCAAAAAACCGGAACGAAATTCGATAAATTTTCCCATCATTTTCTTTAAAAAATCTTTTTTTCCTCATAAGATTTTAGGATTTTTCTTTCTTTTTTAAAAGATGTTTACCTTATCATTTTGGAAATAATCATTAGTATATTACTTCATCGTTTTTTCCTCTTTTTAAGATTATTTCCAAATATTATTTTTTTTTTTAGTTGGGTTTAACAATAAAAAAACGGCTTTTCGTAGCGACTCAGAAAACCGGAAAAATCAGTTATCCGGAATAGCGATGGTCCCGATCATTCCGGATAATCGGTTCCCTACTGTATAATATAGTTAGAAATTCAATAGCAAGAGGGTGATAATTAATTTTAATATAGGTTCCTAAGTTTCTAATTCTAACATATTGGTGTTTCGTTAAAAATTTAGATAAAATTAAGGTATAATCAGTTTATTTTTTATTTATTTTACTGCTGTTTGAAATGGATAAATCATAATATACAGAGATGCTAAAAATATCTACAATCTAACAGCATGAAAAAAATTACAAAAAAGTTTAATTAAAAAGATTATGTGTCTTTTTTATTCTGTTTTTGCTTTACTTAAAGTGCCAATATTTAATGAATTGTTTTATTGCTAAATGCTAATTTGTCAATTATGTTATTTTTAATTAAGTGTTCTATTATGTTTACTTGGCATCTAATTTTATAATCTTCTAAGCCTCTGCTTCAAATGTTGTATTGCAAGTTATCTGAAATAATTTTCTTTGTACAAACTTTTTTATTTTCCTATCAAATTGTTTTAAACTGAATGAGATAATTCAGTGAGACACAAAAACATCATCTGTTTCTTGTGCTGAAAAACCTTAAGAGTTCACAGTTATCCTAATATTCCAGATTGACGGGATGAAAAAAAATTTGTTCTTGTTTTTAACTTTTTGATCTAATATTCACAATTTTTTTTTGTGTATTTTCTGATTCTCCTATTTTCTACAAGCATGAACTTTAAAAGATTTGGTTTGTAGAATAAAAGGATTTTGGTTTTCAAATTTTTTATTTTATTTATTATTTTAATATAAATTGATAATGCTATTAAAATTTCAAAATTTAGTAGTTCCAACTCAGAGACTGTCTATCAACTACATATATTAAAGATATTTTATTGTGTGGTCTGTGGGCTAATAATAGCACTTAGATTTTAGTTGCTCTTTGAATTATCTAATTTTGTTTAAAATACTAATAAACTGCTTGGAAAGAGAAAAGGTTTATAGTATTGTAATTTTTGTATTGCAATGTAAGTGTTTTTCCTTTCTTTTTGCAAAATAGTGTATTTAGTATCTAAGTATCATAGTAATTTTGCCTATGCATTAATTGATTCTACTCTAACTTTATGTGAATTTTTCACAACCAACATTTAGTAACATTTAGTGAACTTTGTTTTAGTAGAGAAAAATACACCTTTTTACTTTGTCTTTTGTATTTTTCAAAATTAGTTTAACCTTGTATACTGTTCCAAAAAATATCTTGATTTTTTTTTAATTGTTTGAGTTTTTCTTTTATTCATTATGAGGCTTGGAAAATATATTCTAAATTAAAATTTCTTGTCAAATGTATTATATTTCACAGCTCTTTAATTGCCTTTACTGACTGTGGTATTACTTATTTTAATGTTAGAATCTTGTACATTTTTAGGCCTTTTGCTTATAGTACTTTAGCTGATCTTGTGCATCATATGAGACAATATTTATAGTTGAAGGTTCTGGCTAAGTCTGTAAATGTGTTCTCAAGAAATGTTCGTGATGAATCTTTAGTAACTACAATTCAAACAATGTCTTGCAAGCTTATTCTGAATTTAATTGAATGCATTAGAATATGATCTGATCAAGAAAATGTCAATGTAAGTACTTTTTTTCTTATTAATTAAAATATAAATTTTAGGCCACTGATTAAATTTATTATAATGCAAGGCAATAATGCTTTTAAATTGTGAAGAATTTTTATTGTGTGAATAATAGTTGCATTTTAATAAAATAATGAGAGTTGCTTGTGCAGTTAAATTTATTTTGTTACACCTCTTATGTCTATAAAAATATGATGTCAATAACCATGAGAATCTGGCAGCATATCAAAGCCTTATACTTTCAACCATGAAATGCATTGTATTTTTCACATTATATTCTTCTAGCTACGAATTTCAACCATTTTTATACCTTAACTATTCTTAAAGTGTATTTCAGTTCAGATTATTCCATGGTATTATAACTAGTTTATAATTCATGGTATTATAACTAGTTTTGTTGTTCTGGCAATGAAAATTGTTCTTTGCTAACTATTAAGTCTATTGTAGAAATTTTCCATGTTTTTTTTTTCTTTTGAAAATTAGTAATTTCCATAAGAATAATATTTGTAGCAACAGTAGCTCTGGTATAATATGTATGAAGCAGTAAAAAGTCATCTATGATGTTTATTATATTTTGGAAAAAATTTATGCTTTATTTATAGCCGTGAGTTGTTAATGAGGATGCTTGAAGTTTTAGTTTTAAAACTACTGCAAAGCTGCAACTGCTTGTTCTGCAGAAAAAAGCGTAAGCATACATTTACCTTCTGTTAAATTTATATAGTTGCTTATAGTGCTTGTATTCACAGTAAAGCTTGAAAATGTAATAACTCCTTGAAGAAAATAATAATATCCACTGTTTTTAACATCTTTTGACTAGTATTAATCATTTAGAGTAGGAAAAAAAACTTGAAGGATATTTTCAATTGTCTTAAAGAATACTAATTTTAATATTGTCTATATAATATATATTGTCTAATATATATTATATAAATATTGTCTTAAAGAATTTGTATCTGTTCAGTGCGGATAACTGCAAATGCATTTTAGAAATCATTCTTGTCACACATATTTATAATTGAAACACAAAGAATGAAACTTTTATGTTACTAAAAGGCATCCACTTTATTTTTTTACTTTTTAATGCAAATAAATATCTATCTATATCATTGCCAACAGACAAAGTGCAAACATAACAAACAATTTCAATGTTATACACCTACTCACCAAGCTTTTTTTTTTTTCGTTCTAGAAATGAATTTTATACATATCAATCTTTAAATTCTTGACAAATTTTTGAATTTATTTAGTAAGATTAAAAAAATAAGTGGTGTACAAATATCTATTTTCATTTATTATTTTTCCCCATAAAGAATTTTCATACATTACAATTACCTTAACCTTCGGTAAAATAATTTTTTTATAGTCACTATTAGTTAGTTAAAACTAAAGATTCTCAAAAACTGTTCCTTTTACTCCTCTCTCATCAAGTTTTGTGATTGGGAAAACTATCTCTGTTAGTACATATCTGTACTGTTTTTACTTAAAAACTCTCCTAGGGTATTTTGCATATTTTCAAAGCACAAATATGCTGTGCTATAATAAAATGGTCTAGACTTAAAATTCTAACTCTGATGAATTAGATATTTAGTAAATACTTGTCCTATATTGTGTCATAGGATTTTAAACTCATTTACTACTTGTTTAAAGTTACATTTATTAAAATAAAAATATTCTAAAAACATTGAACAATTTTTGAAGTTAATACCTGAAATTTTTGAAAACATTAAAATTTTTAATTTTGTTATATTCTTCTTAATTTTAGTTCTCAACCTTTAAAACCTCAAACCTTGGCTATTCCTGCCTCACACTCTACCATAGTTGCCTCTTCAAGTTCTTCCCTTTCAAATGTAACACCTTACGTATCTGCAGCTCAGCATATCACCACACTACATGTTAATCCACTTAGTTTTGCTCCTGGAGTCCTCCTCGGTGGAGTTAAAGTAAAGACTGAAGTTCCATTCAGGTGGTCTATTAGACCGATGAGATGAAAAAGTAAGATTTGAGAAAGCAGTCGTGTTTACGCATTTTAAGGTTTTTATCATTACTGTTACATTTACTTTTTTAAAAAAAAAATCAGAATTGCATTTTCATATAATTAATACAGTTGAACCCTGCTACGAGAACAATTGACTTGATATTTGCGACTGCGACATTGTTTTCCTCACGCTGTTGCTACACAGCCTTGATCACACAGAACAGCACCCACACACACTCGACTGCTAATTTCAAGGCGAGAGCGACCGCTCTAACAACCGTGATTTTAATACAACTCTCCTGAAGTCTGGCAAAACAGCAAGGAATCAACTATTGGTATTGGTTCATTGATTTCTATCACAGATAAAATTCTGGTGAGGAGTATTGTAGCATAGCTACCACTACAATCATTCACTAATATATATGACATGCTAACTCAATTTCATCTAGAGGTACCTTTAGATAGATGACAGTTGACATGGTCGGTAGCTTATCCCCTCACTGGATTGAGTTTTAAATGAATTATAATACAAAAATGATAACAGCCATCAATGAACTCAAGGTCAGTCTTCTAGTGTTAAAGGTCTTTGTCAGACAGAAAAAGGATTTCATGTAAACATCAGAGAATTATATAAATGTAATTTCTGAATTTATTTTAAATATTGAATCAATATTTTGGAATATCTTTTTTATTATTCATTGAAAAAATAATTATGATCAAATTAGTTAAGGTGAAGGTAATTAAGGTTCCGTTGAATATAATTACCTTCAGTAGCAAGTCAGTTTTTGCTACAATTAAATAAAATTAACCAAAAATTATGCCAAAATATTTTTTAGTTATTTAATAAATGGGGAAATTGTGTTCAAAATAATTATCCTTTATTTAACAATAAAGGAAGTACTCTTTTCCTATGTGAAAATGACCCAAATAAGGTACTGCCTGGAATGTTATTTATTCCTATTTATCTCTTAGATAGTAAAAATAAACAGAATTTAAAATGTGGTGATACTAATAACTATAAATTTTTCTAATAACAATAAATTTTTCTAAATATTAGCTTAGTCCACTTGTTTCCCTATCTGTTTTTGGTACAGTTCTTAAAGTGTATCAGAAACTCAGAGATAGTTTTTTTTTTTTTTAAATTAAATAGATATAAATTATTTTTAAGTATCACATTTTAAGGTATATAGACATATATACCTTTAAAGGTGTTTGGCATATAGCCTTTTCATGTTTTTTAGTTTCACTTAAATTTTTTTTCTTGTGTCCAGAAGTTATTAAGCTGTTAAATTTATTTATTAATTGATATTCAGAGAATATTTTAGTAAAGTAAATACAAGTGTAACTTTTCTTGGATGCCTTCTTTTTAAAGTTGAGCATAATTTTAGATTAAGATATTTAACATTTTGCATTACATCACAAATTTTTATGAATTATTTGACTTTTTGAAACAAGTGTTGATAAATTATTTGATAAGTGTTGATGAATTTTTTTCTTAATTTTCCTATTAATTTTATTATCAATACATAAAATGTATATTAAACTTTCAAATTGCATGGCAGTTTCAAAAGCAGTAATTTATTTATATCTTAATTTATTGTCATAGTTAAACTTTCTATTTTATATATATTTTCAAAAAATTATTTTTTGGGGAAATTTTAAGTTAGCTTATATTCTGTGTGATGTGAATTTAAAATCAGAAATAGTGCTTAAAAAGAGATTTTTTTTTTTTAAGTTAAATATTTTTTTCAGGTGATTTTTATGGCTTTTTTTTTAATTTTATGATTCTGTTTATCATGAAATGCATGTTATGTTTAACAGAATTGTTTCTTAATTTCTTATAATTTTTTTTTAAATTTCAAGTTGATTTTCAATATTTAAGAAACAAAATTATTCTCATTGATGAATATAAACCTTTACATGTAATTTTCTTCACATTTTTAGGCTATATTTGACTTATTTTAATGCTTTAAAAAAATAATATTAATTTTAATACTAAAGGGATATTTCAAACTGTTTTACATATTCCTCAATGTACATGCTTTATTGGAATTGCATTAAAGCATAGTTTATCAAAACTATTTAAACAAATTATTTTAAAAAAGTAGTTTTTTAATTTTTGTTAATTACACTGAAAAAAATATGGTCAGAATCATCCCTTTTTCTACATTAATACCATTAAAATTGCATGTCTCTATGATTATATCAAAATATCACTTTGATTAGTTTTTTTCCCCTTTATCTTTGCTGTTCGCTGTTGTAACTCATAAAAAATGCAGCATATAACTAGTGGCATACTTTATTAATCTTTTTGCAACTTTTTTTGTGCTATGTTGCAATGCTTCTGCAGTCACCATAGGGTGTAAGTATAAAATTTGATAGTAAGATATTCTTCTGGTAAAAATTATATAGTTTTCAAAATTATAAAAGAGTTTCTAAGGTTACATTCTTCTCAAAGAAAAAGTGAATGTTGTTCGTATTTCTACTATCATGCTATTCTCATAAAATTTGAGTTATTTCTTCTTTTAACATTATAAAAATTTCAAAAAAAAAAAAAACTGCATTATTTTTTGTGTTTTATGCTATTTTTTTACAAATTAAATACTATTTTTACCTGAATATTTGACTTTGCTATTACTATTTTTTTAATATGTGTTCCCTATCAAATTATACATTTAATTTTGTTCCTTTATTTAAATTGTTTCAGATTCAAACACTAATCCAAGTAAGCAGTACCAACATAAAGAAACTCTAGTTTTTATTAGATTGATGTATGCTCTACAATCTTTGGATATTTATGCATTAACAGTCCCTACTCCTGGACAAGTTGTTCAGCAGCGACCAATGACGTAAGCATTGTGTCAATTTGAATGCTTCTCTTATTTTAAATTAATTTTTTCCCATAAAATTTAGACCATCAATAGCTCTGCTCATAGAATAACCTCATTCTTACTTATAATCTTATCTTATTACTTATGTGCTTTTATTTATTTTTATTTTATTATTATTGTATTATTGTTATTATTATTATATTTTTTTGGTACTTTTTCATTTCGCCGGCTCAACTAAATATGATTATTTTTTTTATTTGTTTGTTTATTTATTTATTTGATTTTTTTTTTAATAGCTGTAAAATAAAAAGAAGAGAAAATTGTTTTAAAAAAACAGTGAAAGAAAAAGTATATATATATATATATATATATATATATATATATATATATATATATATATATATATATATATATATATATATATATATATATATATATATATATATATATATATATATATATATAAGTTCAAAATGAAGAATAAAACAAAGAAAAATTATAGACAAATGAAAAAAAGGGGGTGGGAAATAATAAGTAAAAAAAAACAACAAGCAATATTTTATTTAAAAAAAAAAAAAAAAAAAAGTGAAATGTTAATTAAAAAACCGGAAAAAAAGCCGGAAAAAAAAAGATATAATCTTTTCTTCAGCCCACACGATTATATCCGCAAAACAGAGTGCTTTCTGATATTGTATCAATAAAGCCAAAGCAAAATATATTAATACAATAGTGTGAGGAGCACTCAAAAAAAATTTTTTTTTTTTTTTTTTTTTTTTTATAAAATAACTACATAAAAATAGATCATAAAAAGTAAATATAACATGTAAAAACAGATAATAAAATAAAATAAAAAGAAATAATAAAATAAAAATAAAAAACATTAAAAAGGGGGGACTATAAAGCGAGTAGCAAAATCATAACAACTTACATGGACAGTTATTTTTCAAGAATGATTTAGAAATGTTTTCGCAGAAAGATTGCCAGATTACAAAATATGAAAACAAAAGATGAAAACAAAAGCGCAAACTGAGTGTAACAAAAGGGTTCTAAAGTGTCGTTCTTACTGCACTGCTGAAGTGATTTGTTATGCTGAGTTTTGATTTGTTAGTTACCAAGGATGGGCCCGAAATGGATGTGCACAAGGTAATATTATACTGGATAATTTTAAAAATTGATCATAAATAGTTTTAGAAGATAGATGTTTATTTAAGAAAAAATATAAAATAGAAAAGAGAAACATAAATTGCCTGCTTTGCAAATAATTTTAGCCGCGGATTTGCACGATATGGATATAGAAAAATTATTTAAATTATCAAAGAAAAAAATTTTTTTTAATAGATAATTTTCAACACGGATTTGCCCGAAATGGATTTGCACATGGAAAAATTAACAAAGAAAAAATTTTAGCAGATAATTTTAACCACGGATTTGCCCGAAATGGATTTGCACATGGAATTGTATAAATTAATAAGTCATAGTCAATTAATAGTCATCAATATATTGATTACTTAATTATCTTTAATTTCCAAGATTTTACTGTTTTATTGAGTGATATATACCCTGAGGAATTAATCTTACTTCGTAATCATGATGATAATATTAATTTCAATTTTTTGGATTTGGGTATTATGAAAGTTGAAAATATCTGCTTTGTTGATTTATACGATAAAAGAAATGATTTTAATTTTAATATTAATAAACTAGTTACTTGGAATTCTAATGTTTCTAGGAGCATCTATTTAAATACCACTTTTAATGAAATGAACAGAATTAAAAGAATATGTAGTAATATTTATTTATACATAATACAAATCGATAAACTCTTTCAAAATCTGATAAAAAACAATGGATACCCAACTAATGTAATAAAATTTTATATAAAATCATTGAATTAATCGTATATTTTGGTGGATATATTTTCTAAAAAATTTTTTTTGTTGTTAATTTTTATGATTTTCCCATGTGCAAATCCATTTCAGGCCAAAATTCATTGCCAAAATTATTTACTAAATAATTTCTTTGTTAATTTATGTAATTTTTCCATGTGCAAATCCATTTCGGGCAAATCCGTGGCTATAATTATGTACTAAAATTTTTTCTTTGTTAATCTTTCCATGTGCAAATCCATTTCGGGCAAATCCGTGGTTATAATTATTTACTAAAAATTCCTTTGCTAAATAATTTCCCTTGTTAATCTATACAGTTTTTCCATGTGCAAATCCATTTCGGGCAAATCCGTGGATAAATTGTTTGCTAAAAATTTCTTTATTAATTTATACAATTCCATGTGCAAATCCATTTCGGGCAAATCCGTGGTTAAAATTATCTGCTAAAATTTTTTCTTTGTTAATTTTTCCATGTGCAAATCCATTTCGGGCAAATCCGTGTTGAAAATTATCTATTAAAAAAAATTTTTTTCTTTGATAATTTAAATAATTTTTCTATATCCATATCGTGCAAATCCGCGGCTAAAATTATTTGCAAAGCAGGCAATTTATGTTTCTCTTTTCTATTTTATATTTTTTCTTAAATAAACATCTATCTTCTAAAACTATTTATGATCAATTTTTAAAATTATCCAGTATAATATTACCTTGTGCACATCCATTTCGGGCCCATCCTTGGTAACTAACAAATCAAAACTCAGCATAACAAATCACTTCAGCAGTGCAGTAAGAACGACACTTTAGAACCCTTTTGTTACACTCAGTTTGCGCTTTTGTTTTCATCTTTTGTTTTCATATTTTGTAATCTGGCAATCTTTCTGCGAAAACATTTCTAAATCATTCTTGAAAAATAACTGTCCATGTAAGTTGTTATGATTTTGCTACTCGCTTTATAGTCCCCCCTTTTTAATGTTTTTTATTTTTATTTTATTATTTCTTTTTATTTTATTTTATTATCTGTTTTTACATGTTATATTTACTTTTTATGATCTATTTTTATGTAGTTATTTTATAAAAAAAAAAAAAAAAAAAAAAAAAAAAATTTTTGAGTGCTCCTCACACTATTGTATTAATATATTTTGCTTTGGCTTTATTGATACAATATCAGAAAGCACTCTGTTTTGCGGATATAATCGTGTGGGCTGAAGAAAAGATTATATCTTTTTTTTTCCGGCTTTTTTTCCGGTTTTTTAATTAACATTTCACTTTTTTTTTTTTTCTTTTTTTTTTTTTTTTTTTAAATAAAATATTGCTTGTTGTTTTTTTTTACTTATTATTTCCCACCCCCTTTTTTTCATTTGTCTATAATTTTTCTTTGTTTTATTCTTCATTTTGAACTTATCTAATGAGTGCTGTTTACTTGCAGCTTAAGCGCAATAAATGTTACTTATTGTTTTTCTTAACTTTCTCAGTGTTTTCTTGTATTTATTTATTTATATATATATATATATATATATATATATATATATATATATATATATATATATATATATATATATATAGCATAATAAATAAAAACAAAAAAAAAACACAATGAATATTAAGAAAAACAATAAGTTTCATTTATTGTGCATAAGCTGCGAGTAAATAGAACTTATAAAATAAGTTCAAAATGTAGAGAAAACAAGGGAAAAATTACAGAACAATGAAAAAAAAGAAAAATAATAATAAAAATAAAAATAACAAAACCTGGGGGGAGAAAAGAACAAAATATTTTTAAAAAATCCGGAAAATAAAAGATTACTATTAATATATTCTATTACTATTAATAATGTCTTCATCTTTACAGTTGTCACCCCAAAACACATATTGAGGGCACTGGCTTTATCGTAAGCAAAATAATACGGCACTTGATTTTGGATTTTGCGGCAATCTCTCCGAGACTGTGTAAGCTCAGAATTAAGGGAAAGTTCTTTAATTTCAGTATTGTCTGTTCTTATGCACCAACTGAAGATAAAACAGAGGAAGAAAAGGAAATATTCTATGAAAATTTAGACAAAATTTACTACAGTTGTCCAAAATATGATGTAAAAATTATTTTGGGAGATCTAAACGCTAAAGTAGGTAGAGAAAGGGAATTTAAGTTTGTAACTGGTGGATTTAGCCTACATGATACAACCAATGATAATGGACACAAATTAATTGATTTTGCTGCTTCACATAATATGATTATAGGAAGTACATCCTTTCAGCATAAAAATATTCATAAAGCTACCTGGCATGCCCCATGTGGCACTTATGCTAATTATGTACTAATTAATCATGTAACATATTAATCATGTACTAATTGTCGCAAGGCATTACTCAGACTTGATGGACGTGAGAACTTATCGTGGGGCTAATGTGGATTCAGATCATTTCTTGGTTATTGCCGAAGTTAGATCAAGATTATTAAATGCAAAAAAGCTTAAGGGAGAGAATATGACTGTGATAAACTTAGAAATGAAAGGATAACACTTGAATATTGCGAAAAAGTAAAGAAACAGTTGAATTTAAAGAATTGTGGCGGTACTGTGGAAAATAAATGGAAAAGTATAAAAGATAGTATCTGTAAGGCTCCCAATACTCTGATTGGTAAAGTAACTAAGAAACAGGTTAAGGATTGGTATGATATTGATTGTGCTATTGCTAATGATAAAAAGAATGTTGTATATAAACATATGATACAAACACACACAAGAAATAGTGCAGAGGAGTACCATAGATGCAGAAAAGAGGTGAAGAAACTCTTTAGGCAGAAGAAAAGGGTCTTTGATGAACAATTGTTGAAAGATGTTGAACATCTGAAATCCATTAATGAATGCAGAGCATTCTATCGGAAAATTAACCGCAGTCGATTGGACTTTAAACAGACCTCTAGTCTATACAAAAACAAATTTGGTGAAATTATTACTGATAAACAAGACATTTTAAAACGATGGCATTAACATTTTAAAGAAGTTCTAAATGAAAATTATGAGGATGTTGAAATAATTGCACCTGAATTCCCAAATGACATAGAAGTTGAGGCTCCAACAATTAAGAAGATCAGGGCTGCAATTAAAAACTTAAAGAATAAGAAAGCTGCGGGACATTCAGCAGAACTACTAAAAAATTTTGAACATACATTATTGATTAATTTATTTGAACTTATTACTGGCATCTGGCTCTCTGAGATTATGCCAACTAATTGGAATATCAGCATTTTGTGCCCAATTCACAAGAAATGAGATCCTATGACCTGTGCCAACTATCGTGGCATTAGTCTTCTTTGTATAACTTATAAAATTCTATCTAGAATCTTATATCTTAGGCTGTTACCATTTATTTACTCACAAATATGAAAATATCAATGTGTATTCCGTGCTGGAAAATCAACTAAAGATCAGATATTTTGTCTCCTTCAGATTTTAAAGAAATCAATGGAATTTAACATTGATACACCTTTTATTGATTTCAAGGCTGCTTTTGATAGTATCAATAGAAACTATCTTTTTGAAACATTGAATACTTTTAAAATACCTTCAAAACTCATTAAATTGATGAGACTTACATTGAAAGATACAAAGTGTAAGATTAAATTTCTGGGGTCTCTGTCAGAAAATCGTGACACGTTTACAGGGACATCTATCTTTTTTTTATTGTTGCGCTTGACAGAGTAGTTCGTGATTCAAACATCAATACCAGTGGTCACATTTTTACTAGATCAGTACAACTACTTGCATATACTGATGATGTCGATATAATTGCTCGTTCCCTTCCTGCCCTGAAATAAGATATGAGTTTATGTATAGTTTTCTATGAATATTAGTATAGTTTATACCATTAATATTAGTATAGTTTATACCATTGTTACATTATTTTTTAACTTGAGCATGAATTATCATAATGTTATTTTTACTTTGACTTCTGTGCAGCATACTCACATCAAGCTTACATGTTTTTAAATTGTACTTTCAACCTAGTTTTTCAAATTTTTCATTCTAAAACAATGATTACAAGAACAGCCAAATATTTCTCTTTTTCATATCTATGTATTGCCTTGAGTTAAATAAACTTGAAAGCAAAAGAAATTGTGAATATTTTTTTAATATAATGCTTTTACTTTTTTAAGTTAAAAATAAACTGTTTAATCAGGGTTCGCACGGTACTTGAAGAACCTTGAAAGTCCTTGAATTTGGTTGAAAAAAATCAGCGTCCCAGAAAGTCCTTGAATTCTGCCATAGGGTATTTGAAAAGTACTTGATTTTTTAGAAATTAAAATACTACTAATTTTTCTTACAAAAAAGTAATGAAAAAAGAATATAAATTCAAAGGAAAATTATAGAAATTCTAATCATGCAATTTTTAATGCTTGAAGTGAAAAGAGGTTAAAGAAGATGCAAAACTTTTCTGTCCTAGATTTTTCAGACCAGATTGTTGTTCATATCTCTGATGTTTTAAAAGCTGAAATTTCTAGCAAATTTTCGGTTTTTTAGTCATAGTTTTGCGAATGATATATAGGGTTTAATTGATTTAGAAACATGTTTAATGTGTGTTGATTTCATTATTACGACAGGTTAATATTGTTGTCCTATTTGTTCTTTTAATTTATGTAAGAAGGATAATTAATTTTGTATCATTTACAATCAAATTTTTACATTCAGTTTTTACTGCTAATAAATAAAGTTTAGTCCTACAGGTTTCATTGATTATGAATAAACATCGTGATTCACATTAAACTGATTCTTGATTTATGGATCAGAAATTCACATAAAATGTTCTACGAATTGTGGTTTAACTAAAAGTGATTAATGAATCACATATCGAATATTACTTTAAAGTGATTTGCAAATTACTCATCAGGATTTGTATTAAGGTATTTTATAAATCACATCATGATTCACATTAAAGTTATTTATCAATCATGCCTCACGATTCTTATTCTAGTAGTTTACAAATCACGCATTGCGATTCACAAAAGAGAGATTTAAGAATTACCACCCACAATTCTCATCAAAATGATTTTAGAATCACACATATCTGTCCTATATTAAGCACCTTTCGAATCACAAATTGCAATTTGTGAAAATTAGGCATATTCACAAAATTTACATTTTATGAATATATATTTTAAAGAAAATAAAGCTTGGTAAGTCTTAGTTATCTGTAAAATATTGTTCTACAATAGATTTTATTATGTTCAAAATACATTACTGATTACTTAAGTAAGGACATAGAAAATTTGATATTAAAATTGAAACAGATATGTTAAATAGATATATTTTGATAATTTATCTAATTATATACATTTCCTGTAACCTAAAATTTGATCTAACATATTAAAAAAAGTATTTATATTTTAAAAACCGTGCAATTACACAAACTTCATCAATTATTTACTATGCTTGTTTAATGTAATATGCATTACTCATTCATTCAGTTTCATTAATTCTAATTCATTTGTCATGAAAAGTTTCACTGATGCTGGCTTTAAATGTTGGCTAATATCCTGTGTCAATTGGAGTTTTTTTTTTTTTTTTTTTTTTTTTTGGTCAATTGGAATTTTTTAAAGTAATTTGAAACAGCAATGTAGCTATCAACCATTTGTATTATTAGCTGATAAATTTAATAAATAATTTTTTGTTGTTGTCAAATAAGCATTATGATTTAAAAATATACAATTTCTGCTTCTACGTAATTGTAAAATCTGGTTGACATGTACTTTAGCGTATAACAATAATATCGAATAAGTCCTTGAAAAATTTGATTTTAGGTCCTTGAATTTTTTTTTAAAAGATTGAGTGGGAACCCTGTCAAGTATCAATCCGAGGCTTTTCAAAATATAAGACTTTGCATTAGCTAAAAAAAATGACAACTGCTTTAATCAGTGGATATCATGACACAACAATATTTCCTATTTTTCATTGATAGGTTGAAAAAGTTAACCAATATGTCAAAAATACTACATGTTATATGCTTTTTTATTAGTTCTCATGAAAATCCTTTTTTTTTCCTTACTTATTTACAAACAATTTAAAGAAAAACGAAATGGTATTACTTCATTAATTTTTTCTACATTTTTATTTGTTTAGAAATTATTTACAAACGATGCTCACTACTTACTGTTAACATTTTCCTGCTGATGATGCAGACATGGTTGCAGCTCAAAACAAAGCTATAATTGAAGTTGTTCAAGAACTTGTATGACAGCCGACTCAACCAAATACATGTGTTAAAGATCAGAGTAAGTATTTTTAATGTCTTTTTCAATAACTTTAATAACAAACAGATTTATTTCTTTAGTTTTAATTATGTAAAAAATTAAATATTATGAACAAATATATAAATTAACGTGAATGATTTCCTTATAAATTTATATGGTATAATACTATTTATAAAAAAAGAATAATTTTTTATCACTCAAAGAACAAGTTGAAAAAATTCAAGACTTCAAAGAAATTTGTCATCAGGGTTGTTAGGAGACAGACAACCCTGAATACAGAAACTTAATTTTTTAATTTAACCAAGCTTAAGTGAGTACAGAAAATTACAACTTAAATTTTAGGGACCATAATTGTTTTTCCCTAAAATGTTCATAATACCGGAAATTTTTAACATTAAAAACATAAATCAGGTTGCGTAGCGTTTTTAAAAAGTGCTTAAAGGTGCTTTTTTTTTTTCGTTTTTTAAAAGTCATTAAAGGTGCTTTTTTCTTTGGGTGTTTTTAAAAAGTGCTTAATTTTCCCTTTTTCAAAATGAGTTTTTTCCTTTACTATGCTAGTTTTCGCTTCAAATTATGCATAAAAGACACAGTACACATTGTTCTATTCAACGTTTTTATAAATAATTCAACCCCAACCTATTTCGGCATATTGTCAGTCCGTAGCGTATGAGAACGCCATTCGTTTTGCATGATTGAAAATTTCATGATTTTTGACAATTGTCAAAAACAATGCCAAAATTTTTTTTTTTTTTTTTAATAAGATAAAACTGTCAATTGTCAAAAATTTTTCCAACCCTGCCTAACTATGATATTTTTTTAAAGTGCTTAAAAATATTTTTTGAGTACTTGAAAAGTGCTTATTTTTTCTTGAATAATTTGGCTGCGCACCCTGTAAATAAATTTAGTTTATCATAAAATAGTTTAGTTTATCTTTACACAGTGTTAAGCAAAATTCTTTGAAAATTGGAAGATAATAATTTAAAATTTCAAAAAGCTTAAAAATATTATAGCAAAAATAGCAATGTGTTGCATTAAACTGCAATTGTGATTTCATAAGTTATTTTTAAAAAATTTTTGAACTGCATTGTTCAAATTTCAAAAAGTAATGCTAAATGTTTATCCCTTTGCCTCCATTTTTAATAAAATTCTTCATAAGGTTCATGGATGAAAATGCATGATTATTCGTAAAAGATAAGATTTTGCAGTCATATATTATCTCTAATTTTCTGGATGTTTGGCATTATATTTTTGGGACTCAGACAATAATTTGGTAAGGATATAATTATTGTAAATATTATGTAAATATATTTTTTATTTGTGGCAAGTCGTAAAAAGTTTTTTCAGACAGGAAAGAGCTAGCTTGTGAGTGGTAATTTCCCTTTACCTGGTTTAATTGAGGAAAATCCTTTTATGTATGATTTTTGATTAGAAAATATAATCTTAGTATTTATTATGTTTGGAGGCTTTATCAAGAATACAGGAAATTTTAATTTCTGAATATAGAGAAGCTGTTTGATGCTGTTATTAATTGGTAACTTGTAGCTCAATTATTTCAAGTTTTAATTTTTGTCAAGTCTTAAAAAAAATATTTTCAGACTGGCATGTGAGTGGTAATTATCTCATACCTGGTTTAATTACAGAACAATTACTATTGCCTCACAAGCTGTAGATAATTGTTGTAGTCATTGCTTTTCAATTTCCGTTGAATATCCAATTATAAGCGAATTTCATTGAAATCTGTATTCACACTTGAAATACAGATGTCATGGAACATATTCATAATTTTTAAACTTGTCTTATTTACTGAAAAAAATTGACTTTAATCTTGGAATTTGATACTACTCATTCTTAGCTTAGCTGGATGATCACGCAACTGATCAAATTCTGCATGTGGCAATTATTTTGAAGTTGATGTAAGTAAACAATTTAATTGTTTACTTACAATTAAACAATTTAATTGTTAGTTGATTTTTAACTGAAAGCAAACTTAGTAAAAAAGTATACTTAAACCTTACAATTCCAGTTGGGATAGGTGATGTTGCTTCGATAATAATTATAGACGATATATGTTGAAAATAAAATAAATCATAAGTGATTAAAAACAGAAGCAGGATGACTGTACGAAACTTTTATTTCATAAAATAATAATGCAGAGCTATTGTTGCCTAGTTTACATTTAACATTTTAGGAAAAAATAATCTATTTTGAATAATGATATAAATAAGAATAAGCCATGGGAGATAAACTCACTATGACCTGTCTGATTAAATGCCAGTTAAGAAGTGCATATTTAATTGTTGGTTTGGAGTACAGAAGGAGATCCATTAATAATGGACAAAGCCAAAATTCAAGCCAATTGTACTAATCTCAAAATATCTAATGTTAACATTTAATTAAGCAGGCTGGAAATTTAATTCCAGGAAGTTTGTTAAAAATCAAAGTAAACCTATTAAATTGTTTTTTGTACACAGTTGGGACAAAATTGAATTATATTTATTTTAGTTGCATGAAATTAAAAAGTTAACTATTGCATTTATGAAGAAAGAAAATCATAGAAATATGTAAGTTTTTTTCTTAATAAAATTAATTGATTTTTTTAATTGTGAAATACATTCTCGTTTTTTATTTTATTTTTGGGGACTACTGAAATAAAAAAAATAAAGTTTTACAATAGTTTGTGAAATTTTAACTGAGGACATTGAGAAACTGTGTGAGATTATTGATAGATTGTAACTTGTAATTTTTATTTCAAATATATTCTTAGCTTTTATTATCTGGGTAACATTGATGGCCTCTAAACTGTTTTGTTTAAATTTCTATACATATTTATGTGAGTTAATTCAGTTTGAATATTTGTAGGCTATGCATTCATGGAAAGTAATTGCAGAAGTTAGAAATACAAGCATCACGAATATTATTTAACCTCATAAAGAACTGCTCATTGATTATGTTCCATTGCGAAAACACAACCTACGACAAAACTACTACGAAAACACAGCCTGTGCTATCTCCAATAGGATTGTTAGACGGGTATACTTTCCTCATCACTTTAGAACCTCGTCTTTTCTCATATGTAAAAGAGACCTTTTAAAAGTTCTATTAATATTGCTTAATTATTTAAAACATATTAATATTGCTTAATATTATTTACAAACAATATTATAAGTAAAGAACTCAATATTACTAACTCAAATGGTTAAAAAAAATTTGCTAATTTATTACTGTCGAAATAAGACAAGTTACATATCAAATGAAAAGTAAATAAATTTAGATTAGAAAACATCAAAAAAATAAATTATTCTAAATTGATCTTTGCAGTTCATTATTTCTTATTTCTCAAAACATAATCCTTGTCTCTGAATTAAAGGCATAATAACGATCTGTCATAAGATTAATTTGAGAAGATTGATATTTCATTTAAAACCCATCAGTGATCCTGTTAAATTTTTGGAAGCTATGGAAGCCCTTTTACCCTCTCTTAAACGAATTATTAACATTTCTCCATAATTTTGTCCTTCAGTGCATAGCTTATTATTTTACTTCAATTAGTATACATTGTGGAGATAGTAGTTAACCACAATATCAACCTTCATCTATGAAAAGGTACCCCTACATAGAATCGAGTTAACATGTCTTGTATACTAGTGAATTGGAATTACAGTCGAACCTGTTTATCTCGAATCTCACGGGAAAGGCAAAAAATTTGAGATTAAGAGGTTTCAAGTTATACAGGTACTCATGTACAACTCTTATGTACGAGATGAGACTCTCATGTACACCTCTGCTACATTTTGCAAAATATCATCAATTTCAGGCTTCATTTTCCACCCTCTCATTTTGAACCGAAAAATCTCTCAATCATTTTATAATGGCTAATTTTATCAAGAAAAGAGTTCTTTGTCATAAACTAGTTATTTTATCATAATCATGTAAAGTTTCTAAAAATTATTTTGTATTTTGTTAATGTATATAGTGCTGAAAAATATTTCTGAGTGCATAAAAAGTACTTGAAAGATACTTATTTTTTGTTGAAAGATTTGACTATGCACCCTGATCAAATACTGATTGTATATTAGGGTGCACTGAGTTTTTATTTTCAAAACACTAAAGTGTTTTTTTTTTTTTTAAAAGAGTCTCAAGTGAAAAGAAACACTGATACGTAGCTGCCAACTCTACTGGATTTTTCCAAGTTTCTCCTGGTCTACTGGTTTAATAAAAATTCTCCTAGTTTCTGTACATTTTAAAAAATTCCCTAAAATTGTGTAAGTTTCTTAAAAAAATCTCCATTGAAATAGATTAATGCTTCTTTAATTATTTAAACAAGTACATAATGCATAATGAAGTAGGCCTCATTTAGAGATATCAGTTTAAAACTTTTTTTTTGTTCTAAAATCGTTCAGTTTATTTTTATTCAGGACTCCATTTTAAATTAATGAAAAAAAACTCTTTTAGCTATCTCTGATGAATTAAATGCCTTTTAGTATTCAAAGTTATGAGTGAACATAATGCATAGTATTTTAAGTATATTTAATGTCAATCATAACTGGAAAATATTAAATTTTTTCTATTTTTATTACTATAAAAATCCCTAAAATTCCTTATGTGTGAAATATTTAGTACATTATGCAACAATTATTATGAAATTTATATTATTTCGTAAAATCTGCTGGATTTTTTCCTATCTGTGTTGGTTTCCTATCATCAGCTATGCTGATGGGTAAAAAACTAATATTTGATGATATCTTCAAATCACTTATGTCACCGAAAGTAAGTGCTTGAAAAATGAGAAATATACAAATTTCTTGCTATTTTATTTTTTAAAACTTACTGCCATGAAATAATCATTAAAAAAACAAATTTGTTAAAGCTTTGAGTCTCTCCTCTGGGAGTAAAATAGATATCTACAAATTTTAATTTTATGTAAATTTTTTTTCTTCTTACATAAAACTCCTTTTTGGAAATCAAGTGTTTTAAAAAATAAAGCTTTTTTTTGTTGCTATTTAACATTTTGTACTCAACATTTATTTTAACATTTTTTGCTTAATAAAGTAATAAAAGTTTGAAAATTTAAAATAAGTATTGTGATTCTTCAGTTTTCTATTACATATTGCAATGTTTAACTTCATTGAATTATTTCAGGATATGAAATGATCCGTATGTGAGCATCTTTAGAAGGTTTTCTTTATCTCTATGAACTGAACATTGAAATGCTTGTGTTTTAATAAAACAGGTGGGAAATATTTGCTTCTTAAAATGAATAATAATAAATATGAATTGTGTATCTTCAGAATTTGGAATTTTTTGGCTGGTAAAATTTGACATTAAAAACTGTGGTTGGTTAGATTTAGAATCATAAAAACTATCTCAAGCTTTTTTTGTTCCATAGTTAGACTTTGTAAAAGTTAAGCATTACATAATTATTGAGTAGCAATAAACTGCTACTCAAAATTAACTGTATTATTTAAATTACAGTGAACTCTTGCTACTACGATATCCCATACAACAATAATTCCCTTATTACGATAATATTTCGTAGTTCCGACAAACTTGCATGCGAATGAATGTCATGCTGCTCTCATTACTACGATATTCTCTGAAGCAATAAAACCCCTGTAAAACTATTTTTTTTCCAAATTTCAACCTTATTTTCTCTATTTATTATCGGTTTTCAAATAATGTAAAAAATCTTATTTTATCATCTTTTGCTAATTTTTTTCCATCTTTTCTGATAAGAGTTTTGGGTATTCATACTTAAATTATTTGATAATGAAAATTATTATGCTATTTGTAATTGTGAATTCAATATATGATTTTAGTAGTAACTATGTTTAATATGTGATTAGTTCATTTAATGGTATTGATAAATTGGTTATGTTCTTTTAAGTAATATAAAATACAATTTTACATAAAATATTGCAAACATAACTTAGATTTTTTTATATAAAATATATTAAAAATATCACTTATTTTAATTTTTTAAGAAATTCATAATTTTTTTTTTCTTCACTTATTTGAGAATGACATTAAAAAGCTCTAAAATTAATATTAATATTTAAACTAGATTGCTATTTTAAACTGTTTAGATATTTGATATTTCTTTTTGAAAAGGGGTTTATTCCACTTGGGTTGAAAATTTAAGAAATTTGAAATTTAAATTTAATTGGTAAAAACAGGGTATCCGCGCACCTGGAAAGTCATGAAAAATCATGGAAAGTCATGAATTTTAGTAAGTATTGAACAAAATTTGCCATGAAATGTCATGATTTTTACTGTTTTTTAAAGAAAATCATAGAAAGCCATGGATTTAGGTCTCCGAAAAATCTAATTTTTAAAATGGAATCCCCCTCCCCAATTTCATCCTGTTCCAAATATCTGAATTTATAACAAAATCACCACTCAGTCATATTTTATTCGAATATAAAATGATTTTATCATGTTCTTTACAAATTTTGGTGTTCTTTCAAAAAATGAAAGAAAAAACATTTCTAGATCGAATTATCTTTTTAGCTTCTGTGATTTAAGAATTTTTATTATTATTTTTTTTAATTTTATCAATTTAAAATTCTAGCTTAAGCAAACCAGTCATTGGCAAATTTTTTTTATTATTGAAATGAGAACAAAAAAATCAGGAGTATTTCTTTCCTTTCTGATGAACAAGTAAAGTATCTTTAGAATATAATTCTGCAGAAAAAAAATTATTTGCATTTGTATTTTTTTTTTCAGCTATCTTATTGTTTCAACTCTTTCTTTACTCTGTTTTTTAAATTTAAAATCTATAAATATGAAGATGCAGAGTATGACTGTTTTGGTTATAACTATCATTTCAATTAATGTTATTATAATGCTTTTTTAAATGTATTGTTCCGTTTTTGTCAGAAAAAGTAGTAACTTCGTTAAGTCATGAAAAATTCTTGAAATTAGTCATGGAAAATCATGAAAAGTCATGAATTTGAAAATCTAAAGTGTAGCAGATACCCTGGATATACATATGAAGGTCCTGTAACCAATTAAGTGCAAACGGCCAAACAGCACTTTTATTTTCCGGGCCTATTTAAGTGTCGAGTTATACCGCCGCTTCCGATAATGCCTCAAAACCAACGGTAACGGACCCCATTGTGTTTGCCTTTTGCTGTTAACATTCCGAAAATGCCAGCTTACGGCCTTACGTTTGCCATGAGGTGTGTGCTTACTGGGATTATTTATTTTCTTAATCTTATGATAATTTTTACATAATGAAATTAACTTTAATGAAATTATATTTGTTTGATATTAAAGCATGGATCTGCTTAGAGTATTTCAAAAATGTGGACAAAATGTTGGTTTATTAGAATAGTAGCATATAATAAGTTGTTGAAGATCCTGCTATGTTTGTTTTTTTTAACCACTTTTGTAATAACTTTTTTTCAAAAATTCAATAATAAAAGAATGTTAATTTAGTCTAAAATGAATTTTTTTTTCCACAAATACAAAAAAAATTTTAAGCTAAATAAAGTTATTTCATGGATTATATTTAGCTAAAAACAAATAATGAACTGAAATATCCGCAACTTTCATATTAATTTTTTCAAGGATTATGACTTTTAAAGTTACTAAGATTTTTGTAAAATAAAATTTTTAAATAAGTTATAAGTTGGTGGTAGAAAACAATTGCGTTGTAACTTACAGTAAGGCGAATTTTTTGTAATAAGTTTAACTAAGTTCCTTTGAAAAGTGGTTCAACTAATTAAACTTCTTTTTTGCAACTAAGTTTTATTGTTTTTATTTATTAAATATTGAAAACTGATTTAGAAATCGATGGTAAAAGTCGAAAATCATCTCAAGAAAGATAAATAATTTACATTCATATTAGTGCAATTTCAATTTAATTTAAAATTTGCATTATCATTCAATACTTCACATAAAAATGAAAAACATTCTTATATTATAAAAGTCAATTTTTCTACATATGCATTACATTTGGATGGTTTGTTCAGTGTCTAAAATAATGTCAAAACATACCTTAATTATTTTAAAAAGCTTAAATTGTATGAAGCAATGTGACATGAATGCATAAATTACATATTAAAGATCTAAAACTTTTATTTATTCAAACTGTATTCTTGTTTTAACCATTTCTAATAATCCAATTTTTTTTATGTATCATTTACTTTATATGAATGATGCTTGATAAAAATTTATAAGAAACAATATTTTTTGAAATTATTTTTTTTGGTTGAAATACAAAGTTAATGTGTAAAGTGTAAGTTAAAAACATTTTTAAATAAACTTCATAGCTTATTATAAAGATTGTATCAATGCTAAGAACAAGTTTATGTATATTATAAATAATTTAGTATACTAATTTTATTGTAATATTATATGCGTTTTACGAAAATAATATATTAAAAAAGTAAAAATTATTTTCTACCTAAGGCCAGACGGTATTGGAACTGTGACTGTTGAAAAGAGATATTCTTGCCAATATTGAGGTACAATTAAGAATACTTCTTGAAAACCGAATTACTCATTTTAGGTACATATATTACTCTTTTCTTTATAATTTACTCTAAATTAGCTTATTATTTAAAATCCACTAGCAAATTTGTGGTCATAAATTTTGGTTATCCTCTTAGAGGTTGTCTCTAATGTACCCCAGTTCACTTTTTTTTCTTTTTCTTCACTCTGGACTTAGTTAATAGCAAACTTTTATCAGTTTATCTGAAGCAGATAATATTGTTTACATTTGGTACAGTATGGCCAATTTTTGAAGCTCTTCTCTTAACTCAACTTTTTTTTAAATTTAAAATATTGTTTAAATCTTTTTATTCGTAGTTTAGTGTGTGTAATTAAATGCTAAAGTTTTAATTTATGCCTGTAATATTCATTTTAATGTTGCTTTAATTTTTCTTTCAATGTGACTTGAAATAAACTGCCCTTTTTTTTTCATTTTTTAATTTTAGTTGATAAGTATTCATCATTTCAGGACCTTACCATTTTATTATTTAATTTTTAAGAGTTTTTTAATATTATTTTGCTTACTTAAAGTTATTTAAATTATAATTTTTTATTCAATAATTTGCTGTTTTGGGGTATTTTCTTAATTGACATTTAAAGGATTGCTCCTAAATTGTTTATGCTATTTAAGCAATTGAGAAGCTTGGTGCAATAATAAAGTAAATCTTTTATTTATTTTTTTACTGTGCTATAGCTATACTATATGGTACTATAGCTATGTACCATATAGTTGCTCCAATCAGTGTAAAAACCAACCACAAATGTAAAATTAATCCTCTACTGTGTGATAAATATTGTGTTAAATAACTATTTAAGGCTATAGATTTTGTAAATAATTTTTTTTATTTTTACATTTAGCTCTCCTTAACTATTTGTGCAACTAAACCTACCTTGTTATATTTCACCAATATCTTCTTTGATATATGAGATAGGCTTGTTTATGTTCTAATAGAGTGCTTGCCAAAAATATTAGTTCTCATATTTTGCCTTGTTTTATTTTCTGAAGCTGATAAAAAAAAATTCTTAGTAACATAGTAGAGCACGATTCATATTTCACATATTTCCAATGCATTCTGCAGAATACCAAATGAAAAACCTTGCAAAGTATGAAATAAATTTCCGATTTGATAAAAGCTTTCAGCTTTAGAGCTGGAGATGTAATTTTCATCAACCAGTGACCACAGTGACGTTCTCATTGTGTCAATTGATAAACCTGTGATGACCAATCAGATTCAAAAAATTAGATATGTTTTAACTTTACTTTTTTAATAAATTAATGTGAAACCTGGTGAAGTTTCATTGTAATTAAAAGCATCCAAAAAGTACCAGGAAAATCTTAAATGTACTGTTTTTTATTACCTATTCACTACACTACTTCTTTTAAAAAATAGCGTACTTCATTGCAATCTACAAAAAATTTAGCAATTACGGTAATTTCTCGACTTCTTCTGACCACTGTATATACTTTACAGTAAATTATTCATTAAACCTCTATCGATAATAGATTCAGTGTTTATATGTACTAATAAAATCCAATTCTAGGTTTTAATGAAAGACTTCGTAACTCCAGCTTTTCCAGAAGAATTCAGAGCAGTTATTAAAAAATTTTAAGAAAATGCAGCACTAGAATATCAGAACAAGCCAAAATTGAAGGTAAATTATTTGCAAATTTGGGTAGTACTAGCTTTTTAAGTATAAGCACCTGGAAAGTCAAGAATTTTGGTATTGAACAAAATTTGTCATGATTTTAACCATATTTTTTAAAAAAAATCATGGATTTAGGTCATTGAAAAATTTAATTTTTGAAATGGAATTTACCCCCGCCCACCAATTTTATGTTCTGAATATCTGAATTTTTAACAAAATCCCCACTCACAGTCATATTTGATCAAAATATAAAGTGTTTTTATCATGTTCTTTAAGAATTATGGTGTTCTTAAAAAAATGAAGGAAAAAACATTATTTCTAGAGCGAATTATCTTTTAAACTTCTGCGATTTTAGAATTTTTTATTTTATCAATTTAAAATTCCAGCTGAAGCAATCCAGTCATTGGCAAATTGTTTTTCTTCTGTCAGGTGTATAAGTCAACCACTGTGTAAACCAAATATAAAAATTTCTAAAATTAGAAAATAGATAAGTAAAATTATTAAATCTCTCTGAATATTATACATTTACTCTCAAGTAAAGATGATATTTGAGACTATCTCTAAAATATAAATTCAATTGTTATTGTAAAGTCTTTTTAAAAATGTGGAAATACAAATTCTATGGATGGGGGTTAAACTTATTTTCTGTAAGACTCAGCAGGTGAAGTTTTAAATGTGAGATCCGAAGAAAGACAGTGATAATGTTACAGAATCTGACAGATGATGATCTGAAATCTTTAAATTTGTAGCTTTATGGTATGTCTTAAAAATTTCCATTGTGCTATATTTTTCGAAATACATAAACTTTTCTTAATCTTAATTTTTCAGAACGTATTTTAAGGAATTGTTTTTTAAAAAAATCTATATATATAAAAAAAATGTGAGAGAAAATACAGAATTAATTCTATATAATTTAGTAAAAAAAGGGTTTTGAAAGGAGTAAATTGATACTGAGTTATTCATACATGTCTTATTGTTTATAATGTGTGAATATTTCATATTCAACAAATGCCCAACTTTACTATAACTGGTTCACTAAGAGTTGGCACATGGCTCCACCTACTCGGACGCAGAGTTAATTTTTGCGCAGGATAGGAGAAAAATTTTCGCACATAAAATTGAGACAACCCTTAATGCGCGCCAAGTGCAAACAGTGAATTCTTTTTCAGTCACTTACTTCTCTTTATCATCTGCTATTATACCTTTTGTTACTCTAGTTAATTAAATATATTTCACATTTAAAAACTGCTGCAGCAAAATGTCTCAAAAAAGACACTTTTCACTCAAAAGAGAGAAATATCATGAAATTTAGAAAATATTTAGTGTTAAAAAAAATACACATAAAAATTTTGAAATAACTATTTTTCTCATGCGATTACCAAATACCAACCTTGACCAGGTTTGTTTACATCCTTTTCCTCAAAAATAGCAAAATAGTATCGTCGGAAAATCACTTGATGGAGGCGGAGCCAAGTGTCAACTCCTGGTGAATGAACTATACCAAAATCGAATCCCCTGATTTTTTTAAAATTTTTGGAATTTGAAAAGTTGACTTATGCACCAGGACATACAATAGCAATGAATAGTTCTTTCCATTGAAACACTTTATTTTTCTGAAGTGAGTTTTAACAGTTTAAATTTAGTCCCACAGTGGACTGATCGTTAAGACACGGCTCCCGGCAGATCACCGAAGTCAAACATCACTGGCTGCCGTCAGTGTGCGGGTGAATGACCACTTGGATCAGTGTGCGTAGGGACTGAAGGTGTGCGGTATTGGTCCTCGTTAAACTGTTCTACTGTAAAGTGCTCGACTTCGCGTGGAGGTCTTCGGGCTACCGAAGCGGGGTTGCCATCCCCTCTGCAGAGGATCAAAATTGTGATGGCATGTCTTTGGATCATCCTCAGGGATGTTTCCCAAAGTGTCGCCAATAGCCCATTGTGCGACGTAAATGAACAACAACAGTTTAAATTTAGAAATATTAGTGCGTGTACTGTATATTTTCATGTCAAAAGGCAAAAAATGTGTTTATGCATGTATCAGGTCTACTTTGATTTCATCAAGATAGGACTTTTCTTTTCCAGTGCTGTTGCTGAAATTTCTTTATTTTATTTTTCCTTTATTTGTTTTTTGGTGAAAAATACAGAGGTTTGGTAAAATGCTTCACAAGTATTTTTCTTAAAGCAAAAATATGCAAATTTTTTTTTAAAAAAAAGAAAAATATTGCTGACGTATATATCTAACAATCATTTTAATTTTTGAAGCTAATTAAGCCTGTGATATTATTCACTGAAAACTTTTTTAGAATTAAATGAACTTTTGCTTTAAATGTATTTTTATATATAAATTATGTATAGAAGAAGCTTTCTCTTAAAATTAATAACTTCGTGTTTAAAAATAAGGGAATAATACGTAAAAATTTTGTCAATCAAATTCATCTATGCTTTATTCATTTTTTTTTCAAAAATGTCCTTTTTTCTTGTTATAGCAAAATTAGGATATAGTTGTGAAGAATACAGATGTTTCTATTCTAGTTAAAGCAAAATTAAATTTGCAGAATTAAATCAGAAATTTATTTTAACCAAAATGAAAGGAAAGAATAAAGAAGTGTAACAACATGCTTTAGTACTTGAGAAATTATTCCTTTCGGCCTATCTCTCTCTCAAAATAGAATTGTCATTGCTTGGTGACTTTTGCATTTGAAATCAAGCAGTTTATGTCATGTTCTGCACTATGGGGACTCAAAGATTGCTAATTTGCTAAAAAACTATAAAATAAAAAGCATAAAATAAAATGTTTTGAAAAGTATAGGATTCATCCAAAAATGTTAAGTTCATCATCACTTTAAGGGACTTCATCAGTTTTTTTCAATTAAGTTTTATTTATATATTCTCTTAAATGAATATTTTACATATTCATTATTATAAGTAAAAATTAATATTAATATAATCTTATAGTGTTTTCTATCTTTGTTTTAAAGATAATTATTACTTTAAACAACTTGCTAATTTTTAAAACTGCATCCTGAATGTAAATTTTCAACCTTCAATCATTTCTGATCTACGTGTATACCTTCTTTATAATTTGTGTTAGCGCAATTCTTTCTTTACTCTTTTCTTTTGTACCTTTACTCTTTGTGCTATATTTGGCTTTGTGTAGAAATTGAAGGTGCAAAACAACAGCAGCAACACCTCCTGAAGAACAAGTAAACTTTAGAGTTTGCTAATTGAGCTTGAAATTTGCTTTTTTCCTGTTATTCCTTTTTCTGTAGTGTTTATGTAACTGCATGTAATTTTCATTTAAAATATATAATATGCATAGGCATAATTTTTGTTGGACACATTTTATGCTTAGGTAGTTCCGGTTCTAATCTTTATTAACATTACAGCTAAAATGAGTCAGTTGGTTGCTTTTTATCTTTATAACAGTTAAACCTGTTAAAAGAGTTTTTCATGAGAAAGGAACAGCTTTTAATTGAGTTGAAAGTTATAATATCTGACCCATATTGCATTAATAAAATTTAATGTACATATTACAGACTTAAACATCCATGAAGGAAATATGTACTTAAGTGTCTCTTCTAAACGAAATCAAGTAGAATTTATTGTTTCTTCTTTTCCTATGCAATATATTGTGGAAAACTGTCCAAGTTTTTAGTATCTTTCTAAACCTTTTATAACATCAAATGAACTAAGAATTTTTGTAACATTTCCTTTCTACTTATTTCTTCACGTTCTGCTCATACAATACCCCCGCTTACTTGACGAACTATTCTGATGGCTTATTCTCTCTACACTTTTCATAACACATGTTTTCCTGAATTAAGTGTGAAGGTCAATGAAAAAAGTGACCACACATTTAAGACCACCTAAAACTTTTTCTCCCAGAATCCATAGATTTTTGCCATGCTTAATTTCATTTCTAAAAACTTAAGTCTATTTTCTTTGATTGATTTTCCATGCTTTGAAAAGAAAATTACTATCTTCTTAACAGTTGAAAACAAAACTTTTTGAAAATATTAATTTACCATTGTGGAAATAGAAATCTAAATGGTAATGTAAAGCTTTTTAAAAGGGAACTTCTTTAACAGATTTCAATTTGTGTTTATAGATATTATATATAGGGCACAAAATTAGTGGTAACTTAAATATGACTTGGACCTTTATAAAATAAATAGTTTGTGTTTCTAAACTAGCAATCAATGTTAATTGTTTTGGTATTATTTCTGTTGTTTTAGTTATTAGTCCTTTGGACTAGTGACTAAATCTTCTTAATTTCTACCCCAATATACATTAATGTTCTAATAACATGAATTTGTTGTTCACTTTTTTGATTCAATCAAGAAAATATTTTCTATACATATTTTTCATGTAAGAGTCATATAAAATCATATTTTACACATTACTGTTCATTCTCTGGAAGTATTCCCAGTGAATGAACATGCCTGTTTCTTCACTGGTTAGAAGTTGTTTTTTGTCTTTTAAACAGAATTTTGATGTATAATATGACTAAAAGTACAAGAAAATTAAAAAATTTCTTTTATTTTCATTAACTGGAAAAAGAACCCAGTAAAGAAACACTTGTTCCTTCACTGGTTTTTCATCGTTTGGTGATCCAGTGAATAAACACCCCCTTATCTCAGTACTTGATTATGCTATGGTGCTTTTAAAAAAATGAAACCTAACTTCAATAACTATATTTTGAATTCTCTTTTTCACACTGAGAAAAATAAGACTATTACATGCAATTAATTCCACTTCAGACATATAAATACAAACACTCACCTTATAATTTTTTCAACAAAACAAGGTGTTGCAGAGATAATAACAAATTCAAATTTTTTTCCAGAGAAGTCTATTTGACCAGGTGATCCAAAACATTGCTAGATGACTTCCTATTGTTTGGCAGTAAGCTATTGTTACCAATCAGTCTAAAGAAAAACTTTCAAATTCTTATTTTTAATCAATATATATGAAATGTTCCTTCACTGGGTAGTGTTCCTTCACTGGTTGGTTTACCCTATATTGATTATGTATGTATATTGATTGTGTACAATTATGTATGAAATGTTTTGAATATTGCTTTTGTATATTGATCATGTTGTTACTCATTAGGGTTCAAACTTTTTAATATTTACTTGTTTTTTTTAGATTGCTAGAAAGCATTCTGAAACTCTTACGATGTAGGCTAAGTAATTATTTGCTTAATGCAATTTAAATACTCTTAAATTTATTCACTAATGACCAAGTATATTAACTATTGTTTTCTTTATAAATTATTATCTATGCGTATAATATATTGACAATACAGAGAGATCGTGACAACAGAAGTAAAAAAAAATTGCAATTTAAGGCAATGAAATTAATATTCAAATTTTTAATTTCAACAACAAAAAAAATTTAAATTATTTAAACTACATAAAAAGGAAAAAATTCGATTGAAATTAACTAATCATTGACAGGTAAAGATATATTAAAAATATATAACCTGTTTGATTATCAAAGAAAAATCAGAGAAAGTGAAACAAAAATATGAGAATGTTTTTGCCCCATAATTTTAAATCCAATTGTCTTAAATGGTGATCATCATATCCTGATAGCTTTTTGTTTCTTCTTTTAAATATTAATTGACGACACCCTAATATGCATAATTCTTTTTAAAATCATTTTTGACAAAGATTTTAATAATGTATATTCAGGGTGGTAATAACTGAGTATCCTACTTATTATTTAGTTTATATTAGTAAAACTATTATAAAAATACAATTATTGAGTTTTCATTATTTACTATGAAAGTTATCAAAAGTGATACTGCAGTAGCTTCTAAAACTTTATATCAAATAAACTTTATTTCAGAATTGTTATCCAGTTCAACATTTTAATAATTTTGAATGGCACAATATCGAAATGTATATCTACTGTTCTCCCTAAGCCTAGCGGCTTGTCCGCCCTGTACCCTATAAATGCCCTCTTTTTGTAAAAGTAAGCTGCCATCCTTTAAAACACTGCCTTTTTATTCATATTCCATTTTGAAAAGAATTATTTCACTGTTTAAATAGTAATTACACACTGGTAAAATTATTTGTTTATAGGTTTGATTTCTATTTCAAATATTAACTTGTTAAGATTATTTTCAACTTGCTAAATTTTTAAAGGTATCTTCTTTTCGGGCTTGGTTTATTAATAAATTTTTGAAGTAATTTTAAAATTATTTTTTTTAATACCCGCACATTTAAATGTTTATTTCCTCATAATTTCAGTTGATGTTATAGAAAAAAGCTTTCGAGTTGTTTATCAATTTTTAGTGTACTTTTTTTTTTAAAAAAATTTATGCTCAGAGATTGTCTCTTAGCCTCTTGCACAGAGAATGCCTTTAATTATTTTTGCAAAATACAAATTTTGAAAATGAGAGAAAATTATATTTTGAAATCTATGCATAAAATAGCATAAGCGGGATTGTAGAGGATCAGATTCAGTTATTACATAATATTACACATTTTGATAAAGTTTTACATTGCTAAGTGATGCCAGGGAGAATTCTGGTGTATCCTATCAAAAAGGATAGCATATAATATTTTTGTGCAACACATGAAGTGATAAATAGTAATATTAATAATATAGTCTTTAATAATAGTCTTAGTAATATTCTTAGTTGTCTTAGTAATATAATAATAGTCTTAGTAATATTAATAATAGTTTTTAATTAAATTAGTAATAGTCTTTTGTGTTTATATTGGTGCCTGGTGAATTATTGCTTTACTTTATAGTTTATTCATTTATAAGAAACTCACCATCCAAAAGCAGTGCACTTAGGCTTTCATTTGACGTTCTGGCTCAAATTCAAAAATATAAAATTTGCTAACCAGGTGAGGTATTTTCATTGCTTTTAGAATTATTTCAATTTATCATCATTATTTATTTGATTTCATTTTTTCTCTCCCATATTTAATCATGTTCTTTAACTATATCGTTGTTTGTGTGCACTTATTAATGATAACAATTTAAAACAAAAGAAAATCAGCAAAAAAAATTTAAAACCATCAAATCAATTTTAAAAGAAATAATTTTTTATTTGTATCTGATATGCTGTGTTGTACATTTTGTCACTTGTTTGGAACCCTGAGGAGCAATTTAAATCAGTCGAATAATACTTCATAAATGCTCATTAAAAGGAACAATGTATTTATTATCACTTACTTATCATAAATTACTGTAATAATTGTGTAATCTGTAATAATTTTTTTCTGTGCAAATGATTTATAACCAGTACAGGGTTCCCATAGTCCTTATAAGTCCTTAAAAACTGCTTAATTTTTATTTTGGAGAATAAGGGCCCTTAAAAGTACTTAATTTTGGTACAAGGTTTTTAAAAGTCTTTAATTTTTTAGCATCATTATAGTTGATAGGAACAATTTTTCAATTCAATTTTTTGAAACAAAATGTCCTTTTATCACTCAGAATTAGACCCTGCATCGAGGGTAAAACATTTAGTAGAGATAAAAATTAATGTGTGTAGGGGGGAGCTATAGGTAAGTGGAAGAAAGTATGTCCAGTTATTAATATATTATTTCTTTCATTAATATATTCTGCCTTTTGCCCAGAATGATACTCTTTGAGGAGAGTGAAGCATTCTAAAAGAAAAGAATAGTGTGAACAAGGGTAATACTTCACATGGAAAAGATAGTGCTTTTTTTTGGGGGGGGGCAGCAGTTTTAAGGTACCTAAGTAGAAGACACACTAACCTTCAAAACTGACAGAATTCAAGAAATTCAGTTCTACTGGTAACACTTCTGCTTATAAGGCTTAAGTAAGACTCTAAGAGAAGAAGTATCAGAAAAATTTTTGAACTAGAATCCATAACTAAAACTATTTCCTAAAATCTTGAAGAATTAAATAAATTTGTATAATAATTCAATGTGTAATAAGTGAACGTAAATTTATAGAAAGCATAATGTTTTTTTTTTTTAAATTCATGATTGTACTAATAAGTAAACAGATCTGTAAGAAATAGGGTTTGAAAAATCCCAGCCCACCTAAATTTTTCATCAAAAACATGGAGTTTATTGATTGGGTTTTTGATGAAAATCCCAAGTTTTTTTTTTAAAAAAAAATACTTTAAATATTTTTCCTATATAAAAAAAAAGCATGATTTGCTTCTAACAAGAAAGTTAAGTATTTGGTAACTATTTATAATTTGTTTTGTTGCAATGTAAATTTTTTTTAAAGTTTTAGATTGTTACGCTATTATTTTTATTCCTTAAAGATAAGCAAATTGTTACATAAAATATAAATCTACTCAACTGAATGATCCTTAGATTTTAATAATAATTTTAGTTAGTTAACATTGCAACTTAATATACTGTTTTTAATTTATGTTCAATTTTAGGTTACTTTAAAATTACTTCCTGTTTTTCGCCAGAATATTTACTAACATTAAAGTAATTCTTAATAACTGCTTTGGCTGAAAATAATTTTGTTAAAGTTCATCATAAAATTAAATCTGGCACATTTGCTGGCCTAGTAGCGAAATATAAAAGCTTGTTGTTATAATTATTTCAATGTTCTTGACAAATTTTGTTATTTACTCTTTTTTTTTAATATGCATGAAATAAATTTCTACACTTAATTTTACAATTCAATTTCAATGAAATCATTAAAAATGAAATGCAGGCTAATTTCATACTTTAACTTTTACAATCTGAAAGACATTAACTTTTAACAGTCTGAAAATGCTTTACAAAAAACTCGACCCTGGTTTGCAAAAATTACCTAGTACTTCTTTGGCAAGCAGTGTCAATTAATACAATTATATCAGTTCTTTAATTATAATAAAATTGTTTTTTTTTATTATTTTTTTATTTATTGATTTTTTTAGAAAGGTAAATAATTTGCACTGCCACTGGTGACATATGTATATTCGATGATAAGCAATTATACTATTTTTAAAGTCCTTAATTTTTTTTAAAAAAGTGCTTTATTTTTTCAAAATATGGTCCTTAAAAGTGCTTAATTTTTGCTTTGTTAAAAGAGTAGGAACCCTGCAGTAGAAGTTACAAGCTTCTTCAAAGTAAGCACGTAATCAAAAAAGAATTTTAAAGTTTTTTTGTGTCAATAAATATCTGTTTTATGCTTCCCTGTTGACCAAGGCCTGTGAAGCTGTGGGTTTTTCTGAACATTCTTCATCATCGCTGTTGTCAAGAAGCGATTTTTCTTTGTTTTCTTGAATGATAAGAACATCATGTTCTGTCAATGCTCCACATCTTCTAACATTGTCTGCAGTAACATGAATGGATTGGGTTTAGTCTTTACAGGGTGGCTCTTTTTTATTTATGTCAAAGAAAATAAATTTTAAAAAATCTGTGCTGTGACTAACTATTAAATGTTGTGATGTAATATCCTGTGATTGTCTTGTTCTTTAAATGCTGTTATTTATGTCTAAACTCTGATGGATTCTACAATAGAAATAATAAATAAGATTAATCAGACACTACCCCTCTCTTTTAGACGTAAGTAACCTGACTAAATTAGAGACTTGCAAAAGAATTGAAAATAAGAAACCGAGCAGCAAACCTGTCGTAACAATAATTTATTTAATTTTAACAATTTAACTCTCAATGTAACTTTGTAACCCAGTAACCTATCAACACTTAGACATAACTTAAAATTGTAACAATGAGAACTATCTTCCTTTAGTTTTTACTTCTTTTACTAGACTGTAACTATGTGATTCAAAAATTCATTTTTGCAAAACCCATTATAACTATAATACTTGAGTGAACACCTGAATGCTAGAAGATTGAGTTGAGAGAATTAGTTCAACCTCATGACAAGTTAAACATGTATGGAGGAAGTGGGCCAATTTTTTATTGTTAATCGCTAAAAAAAGCTTTATAAAGCTTTTTTAAATAAGTTTTTAAAAAAAGCTTATTTAAAAAAGCTTTTTGGTAGACTAGCAAAGCCTGAGAGCGATTGCCTAATTGTGGATGTGTGCTCCAATGTTCTGTTAATTGCGTCAACATGCCTTCAGATATTAACACCCTTTTCAACTCCTTTTTTATGTTTTGATTTTTAAGTGACGAATGCACCAAATCCCAAAGTATGAGTTGGAGTAGCGCTTCCACCCAAAAGTGTAGTGAAACTACTCTGACGGTGTCACAAGTAGTCCCGGAAGATGTTGGATGAGCCAGGTTTAATAAATCGTGGGCATTTTTTATTTTATATATATATATATAATTGTATGTGTGCATGCCTATAACACTTTCCTGGTTATTAAAAATGTTCTCTTAAAATGTATACTTCCGTGTTAAATGATCCTCTTTCACTCTGTAATGCAAGTTGATTCAAACTAGTACAATCCTTTGTTAGATTTACAATTTGAAAAGTTGTGTTTTTAACTATATACTCAACCATCAGTTGAAATCTTAACAAGATATCTTGATTGCAATTCAAGATATCTTGTTATCTAATTGAAGCAACTTGTTCTTGTCCGTCTTTTGCCGAGAAAAAAATATTTAACATTTCTATGAATAAATGTTACTGCCTATATATAATGTGATATATTTAACATTGCTACTTTGTAATAATGTTTATTATGCTTTTTAATAACGAGTAGTGAAACTTCTCTGAAGGTGTCGGAAGTTTAATAATTTGTGGGTATTTTTCTTATATATGTAATTGTATGTGTGCATGCTTATAACACTTTTCTGGTAATTAAAAATGTTCTCTTAAAATGTATACTTTTGTGTTAAATGTCCCTCTTTCACTCTGTTACTCAAGTTGATTCGAAGTAATGTTTTCAATCCGTTTTAGATTTACAATTTAAAAAGCTGTGCTTTAGGTTATATACTTAGCCATCGATTGAAATTATCACAAGGTATCTTGAGTGCAATACTAATTTGAAGCAACTTGTTCTCTTCTAGCTTTTACCTGGATTATATAAGGAATTATTCTTTAAATATTTAATATAATTTGTTTTTAATAAAAAAAATGTTTTAGTATTTACATTGCTGTTTGTTCTACTGATGATTTACATTTGTCCCGGAGAATAATCTCACAGCATTGTCTGCTTAAAGCTTTTCTGTGAGATATGTTTACCAGGACTTCATGTTTCTACTATGATTTATGCAGATACTCATTCGCTTTGAAGAATGTGCCATAACAAGTCAAAATTTAGTCATTAATTTTGTTATATGTATTAGATATAATTGTAAATTTTTTAAACTCATAAAAAATAATTAAGCTCTTTATTATTTGGCATAGTTGTCAGATATTAATATAATTTATGTCTTAGATTAGATTCTGACCCACTGCAGAACTTTAAGGTAACATGATTTCAATTTTTTTATCAAGAAAAATGCTTCTATTTTACAGCTGAATAAGCAGACAAGACTTTTAGCTGCTCCTTTACTCAGGATGTTGCCACTAGTAGCTGTCGTAAACCTTATGTGATTGCACCATCATAGAGTCAAGCTGTCTACCAATACTCTTAGTCTATTGTATAAGAACAAAAAAAAAATAGACATGCTTCAAACATGCTTATAGCTTGTGTAGACATGCTTATTTTTTTTTTGTCCTATTTTGTACTTTTTACATATATGCTGTACTCTTATTTACCACTTAAAAATAATTAAAAAGGTAAAAATAAAAATTATCAAAAGAAAATGTATCTCATTTATTTATCATTTCTTGAAGATACATAAAGCTGCTATTTTATAGAATATCTATCCAAGATACTTAGTTCACTTTAGATACAAGCTTACTACTATTTCACTGCAACTGTTTCAATTTAAATAAATTTCAATTTAGAATTTAATGCTTCTGCATTTAATTAAAAACTTTTTAAATTTAGAATATATGTCCAATAGTACGTTAGTAGAAGTCATTTGATTGATACACTGATAAGTATTGAACAATAGAAGCTAGCACTAGACTTGAAGAAAAGCCACAGTTTTCGGAAACTAACTTTCATTGAAGAACACAACGATTTTGTGTCACTTTGATGATTGTTCTCTCTCTAAAAATTAAATATTGTGCCCTCTTTCCCTGCCTAAGACCTGTTTTTATCCTTTCTTTCGGCAACGACGTTATATATATAAAAGAGTGCATCAACGTGACACATAAGAAAAAAGCAAGATACTAAAAGAAAGAGACAGAACAGATTTAAAAAGACATATTGTTAGCTCAAAAGACATTATATAAAATTTATCATTTAATTCAGTCACTTGAGCATAAAAATATTATACAATTGTATAAACTTTAAATACAATATTCTGTTAATCTTTAAAGACATTCTAATTCATAAAATTTGAAACACAAGAAAGATTTTTTTTTTTTTTAAAGTAGCTGACTCAATTTTAACTGTTAGTCTTTAAGATGACTTTGATGTGCAAGACATTCCAAAGATTAATATTTTTCAGAAATATTATTTCAATGCCCACCACTTTTGGCAACATATGGCACGTGACAGGCACTTGTTTATTTCTGTTTTGTGGGTCCCATTAAGGTGGATCAACGTCACCCTTAAAAGGACAGATAGATTACACCTATGCACTAAGCGGGTTTCGAACCCAGAACCTTCCAGTTACAAGACCAATTACAGCGTGGTCAACACTTTAAAAAACATAAAACACCATATTTGTATTAATTTATTAACACAGAAACTGTTCTACACGAACAGTTTTTGTGTTAATAAATTCGATTAAATACACAGTGTGTTAATAAAATCGATAAAAAACACAATAAAATTGGACATATATCCAAATTTTTGTACAGTATTTATTTCAAATCAATGCTTGAAATTGGTTAGGATCAGTGACTTTGATTTTGTCCCAATATGAAATTTAAACATAAAATGCCAATTCTATACATGCAATTATATTCTTCTCAACAAAAATTACAAATTCAATAGTATACAAATCTTACTTTCTGTCTTAAATTAATTATAATAAAAAAAAAGTTGTGTTACCTGCCATAGTAGGCAAAAAAGAAACGAAACTTGATTTGCAGCATTTTTGAAAACAATGTACCAAAACAGCTCCTTTTTTTAAATTAACTTTTATTGAGTACACACTTAAGTACATTAATATTGATCAAAATGATTCAGAAATTAAGCATTCAATGTACTTTTTATTCCCATTTAAAATATAATTGATTTATTCTAAGAAGAAAGAATACAGTTTTCCACTTTATTAAAAAAACAAAGCACTATTAATTCAGGTTATAAAGTAGCAGTAAAGCATAAGCAAACACAAATAATTCACATAATGAGTATTAAACGGTTCAACTCTATTTAAGTTGATTTGAAATGAGGTCAGGAATCTCCAAAGACAGTATTTGGCCGCTTTTAATCAAATAGTAAAGGAATAGAATATAAATGCCCTTTTAACACAAAAAAGACAGTCTTACAGTAACAATATTTTACGAAATCAGACACAAAAATGCACTTTCTCTGAGTAAACCAGCATTTTTTCTTTTTAGTGATGTAGATGTCTGACCCCCAAGATATTGGGGGCAGCCGGAACTCTGGAAATACGGTTCCAATAGTTTGGGCAGAAGAGAATTCCAAAATTTGGATCCCTTCATTTAAATTTTTTTTTCGTTGACTACTTTTTAAACGAATTGAAAGATTTTTGTTCACAATTGTAAAATTCGTTTATTTAAATTTAATTCCACTCAAAATATATCTTTTAGTAAATGATCATTGTTTTTTTGTTTAATATGTCTTAAAATTTTTGAATTGTATAGTAGAAAAAATTTTTACATCATTTTAAGGAATGCAATTTTAAATAGCAAAATTTCAGTGAAATCGGTCAATAGGTGAAAAGTTAAATTTTGAAAGAAATTTCTACCTTGCAGTTAAATTCTTCGACTATTATTAAATAAAATAATTAGCATTTACTATAAGATATATTTTGCATAGAATTTTCTTTCGGATAAACGAATTTTATAACTGAGAGCAAAAATGTTTCAAATTCTTTTTGTAATTTTTCGAGATATGGTGAAATACACAAAAAGTAAAATTAACATTAATTGTTCTAAACTTTTGACAGCTCTCTTGACGAAACTATTGGGACATTACATCCCAGAAATACAACGTACTGCTGTGCTAGTTTTGGAGCTCCGTCTTTCGATAGCGCTATGCATACTCTCCAGAAAAACTCTAGTTATATAGCAGATAAATGAGAACGATAAAGTGTAAGCTCGGTCACATTTTCATTATTTATTCATTTTGTACACGAAGCTAGCGTTAGGGTAATATATTAAACTTTTTTAAATGAAAATGTATAATCCGATCCAAAAAGCAGAGGGGGCTCTTTATGAGCAATTTCAAAGAAAAAGTTTTACTTTTGAATAATTTTTATTTTTAAAACAGTAAAACATTGATATATTATTATAAAAGCTTTAATTACATTATTTTCATCAAAAGTTTAAGGTAGCAATGCTTTTTACGCGTTTTCAGGGGTGAAGCCTTCTATCACATTGCTAAAATCAATTTCCAGTACATCATTTTCAATGCTCATGATGACTCATCCTTTCTAAAGTCATTTTTTAGTTCATTTTTAGTCAAGTTCAGTATGGAGAATAAACGTGCGCCACTACATCTAGTTATCAAGAGTGACAATTGTCCAATGTCACGCTTGAAAAAAATATGACAAACGTCAATGTATGGATTGGTGTTTTTTACTATTTTATACATCTATTCCAAATTTATCTAACGTATTCTCCTAGGCCGAATCATGCTTGAAATGTTTTCATTATAGCTCTAGTTCTTTTCGTTTATATCACTGGCATAAAATGTTCAAGATTTGTAACGGTGAAGCGTTACTTCCTTGGACTTTATTTTTTATTCCCTTATGCGATCTTTCACTAAGAAAACCCTTGATTTTAAACACAGAACGCATTTCGCATGCTAAACTATCGTGAAAGTATGGTAAAAGGAGTTTAAAAAAATTAATATAATATAAATAATCTAATTTTCCTGGATTTTTCCAGTTTTTAAGCATTATTTGAAATTTGTCGAATAATAAAAAAATTATTTTTTACATACAGGATCTATTAATATATCGAACAACACATTAAATAAATAATGTAATATAAAAAAACTAAAAGAATTTTTTTTTAAAAGTTTACCACAGCCGGGTTTCGAACCCGCAATCCATCGCTTAAGGCGTAAGTCACTAGCACATGGTCTTTGCCGTTGAACCGCGTTTATACGAGGATCGGGTTACTACAAAGTTTAGAGTACCTTCTCCCGGTTAGCTAAACAAAAGACTTGAGGGGTCTTTCTGGCCCCTCTAAATGGTCTATAAAAATTTTCCTTTATAGTGTGGTTCGGCTCATAGAAGCCAACTTTGAGTCCGAGTTACAAATTTACAGCTTAATATTAAAAGGAGTTAGACGGACTTGAAATTTGAACCTTTTTCCCGCCATTTTATTTCATTTTTTATTCCATTATGCGTTCTTTCACTAAGAAAGACACTTGATTTTAAGCATAGAACACATTTCGAATGCTAAACTATCGTGAAAATGTTGCAAAAGGAATTTAAAAATATAATATAATAAAAATAAACTAATTTTCCAGGATTTTTCGAGTTTCTTAGCATTAATTGAAATTTCCCGAATAAAAAAAATTATTTTTTTGTGTAGGATTCTTTAATATATCGAAAAACACAATAAATAAATAATATAATGCAAAAAAAAAACAACAACAAAAAATATAAAAAATTTTAAAATTAACCTCAGCCGGGGTTCGAACCCGCACCCCATCGCTTAAGGCGTAAGTCACAAGCACGCTGTTTTATCCGTTGAACCACGTTTATACGGTGATCGGGCTACTACATAGCTTGAAGTACCATCTCCCGGTGAGCTAAGCAAAAGACCTAAGGGACGTTTGCAGCCCCCCTAATAGGTCTATAAAAAATTTTCTTTGCAGGTAGGTTCGGCTCATAGAGGATAACTTTCCGTCCGAGTTTGAAAATTAGAGCTTAATATTAAAGGGAGTAAGACGGACTTAAAACTTGAATCTTTTTCCCGCCATTTTATTTTATTTTATTATTTATTCCTTTATGCGTTCTTTCACCAAGAAAGGCACTTGATTTTTAACATAGAAAACTTTTCAGAGGCTAAATTTTCGTGAAAATATTGTAGAAGGAGTAAAAAAAATATTCTAATATAAATAAACTAATTTTCCGGGATTTTTCTAGTTTGTAAGCATTATTTGAAATTTCTCGAATAAAAAACAATATTTTTTACATGTAGGATCCTTTAATATATCGAAAAACACATTAAATAAATAATATAATAAAAAAAAATATATATATATAAAATTTTAAAATTTTATCTTAGCCGGGGTTCGAACCCGCGCCCTATCACTTAAGGCGTAAGTCACTAGCACGCGGTCTTAGCTGTTGAACCACGTTTATACGGTGATCGGGCTACTTCATAGCTTCAAGTACCCTCTCCCGGTGAGCCAAGCAAAAGACCTAAGGGACGTTTGCCGCCCTCCTAATAGGTCTATTAAAAAATTTATTTGCTGGTTGGTTCGGCTCATAGAGAGCTACTTTCCGTCCGAGTTTGAAAATTATAGCTTAATATTAAAGGGAGTAAGACGGAATTGAAATTTGAAAATTTTTCCCGTCATTTTATTTTATTTTATTATTTATTCCTTCATGCGTACTTTCACCAAGAAATACACTTGATTCTTAACATAGAAATCTTTTCAGAGGCTAAATTTTCGTGAAAATATTGTAAAAGGAGTAAAAAAAATATTCTACTATAAATAAACTAATTTTCCGTGATTTTTCCAGTTTGTAAGCATTATTTGAAATTTCTCGAATAAAAAAAATATTTTTACATGTAGGATCCTTTAATATATCGAAAAACACATTAAATAAATAATATAATGAAAAAAAAGGAAATATATAAAATTTTAAAAATTGATCTCAGCCGGGGTTCGCACCCGCACCCTATCGCGGGCGTAAGTCACTAGCACGCGGTCTTAACCGTTGAACCACGTTTATACGGTGATCGGGCTACTACATAGCTTGAAGTACCATCTCCCGGTGAGCTAAGCAAAAGACCTAAGGGACGTTTGCAGCCCCCTAATAGGTCTATAAAAAAATTTCTTTGCAGGTAGGTTTGGCTCATAGAGGATAACTTTCCGTCCGAGTTTGAAAATTAGAGCTTAATATTAAAGGGAGTAAGACGGACTTAAAACTTGAATCTTTTGCCCGCCATTTTATTTCATTTTATTATTTATTCCTTTATGCGTTCTTTCATCAAGAAAGGCACTTGATTTTAAACATAGAAAACTTTTCGGAATCTAAATTTTCGTGAAAATATTGTAAAAGGAGTAAAAAAAATATTCTACTATAAATAAACTAATTTTCCGTGATTTTTCCAGTTTGTAAGCATTATTTGAAATTTCTCGAATAAAAAAAATATTTTTACATGTAGGATCCTTTAATATATCGAAAAACACATTAAATAAATAATATAATGAAAAAAAAGGAAATATATAAAATTTTAAAAATTGATCTCAGCCGGGGTTCGCACCCGCACCCTATCGCGGGCGTAAGTCACTAGCACGCGGTCTTAACCGTTGAACCACGTTTATACGGTGATCGGGCTACTACATAGCTTGAAGTACCATCTCCCGGTGAGCTAAGCAAAAGACCTAAGGGACGTTTGCAGCCCCCTAATAGGTCTATAAAAAAATTTCTTTGCAGGTAGGTTTGGCTCATAGAGGATAACTTTCCGTCCGAGTTTGAAAATTAGAGCTTAATATTAAAGGGAGTAAGACGGACTTAAAACTTGAATCTTTTGCCCGCCATTTTATTTCATTTTATTATTTATTCCTTTATGCGTTCTTTCATCAAGAAAGGCACTTGATTTTAAACATAGAAAACTTTTCGGAATCTAAATTTTCGTGAAAATATTGTAAAAGGAGTAAAAAAAATATTCTAATATAAATAAACTAATTTTCCTGGATTTTTCCAGTTTGAAAGCATTATTTGAAATTTCACGAATAAAATAAAATATTTTTTACATGTAGGACCCTTTAATATATCGAAAAACACATTAAATAAATAATATAATAAAAAAAATATATATATATATAAAATTTTAAAAATTTATCTTAGCCGGGGTTCGAACCCTCACCCTATCACTTAAGGCGTAAGTCACTAGCACGCGGTCTTAGCTGTTGAACCACGTTTATACGGTGATCGGGCTACTACATAGCTTCAAGTACCCTCTCCCGGTGAGCCAAGCAAAAGACCTAAGGGACGTTTGCCGCCCTCCTAATAGGTCTATTAAAAAATTTATTTGCTGGTTGGTTCGGCTCATAGAGAGCTACTTTCCGTCCGAGTTTGAAAATTATAGCTTAATATTAAAGGGAGTAAGACGGAATTGAAATTTGAAAATTTTTCCCGTCATTTTATTTTATTTTATTATTTATTCCTTCATGCGTACTTTCACTAAGAAAGACACTTGATTTTTAACATAGAAATCTTTTCAGAGGCTAAATTTTCGTGAAAATATTGTAAAAGGGAGTAAAAAAAATATTCTAATATAAATAAACTAATTTTCCGTGATTTTTCCAGTTTGTAAGCATTATTTGAAATTTCTCGAATAAAAAAAATATTTTTTACATGTAGGATCCTTTAATATATCGAAAAACACATTAAATAAATAATATAATGAAAAAAAAAGGAAATATATAAAATTTTAAAAATTGATCTCAGCCGGGGTTCGCACCCGCACCCTATCGCTGGCGTAAGTCACTAGCACGCGGTCTTAACCGTTGAACCACGTTTATACGGTGATCGGGCTACTACATAGCTTGAAGTACCATCTCCCGGTGAGCTAAACAAAAGACCTAAGGGACGTTTGCAGCCCCCCTAATAAGTCTATAAAACATTTTCTTTGCAGGTTGGTTCGGCTCATAGAGGATAACTTTCCGTCCGAGTTTGAAAATTATAGCTTAATATTAAAGGGAGTAAGACGGAATTGAAATTTGAACCTTTTTCCCGTCATTTTATTTTATTTTATTATTTATTCATTTATGCGTTCTTTCCCCAAGAAAGACACTTGATTTTTAACGTAGAAAACTTTTCAGAGGCTAAATTTTCGTGAAAATATTGTAAAAGGAGTAAAAAAAATATTCTAATATAAATAAACTAATTTTCCGTGATTTTTCCAGTTTGTAAGCATTATTTGTAATTTCTCGAATAAAAAAAATATTTTTTACATGTAGGATCCTTTAATATATCGAAAAAAACATTAAATAAATAATATAATGAAGAAAAAAAAAGAGAAATATATAAAATTTCAAAAATTGATCTCAGCCGGGGTTCGAACCCGCACCCTATCGCTTAAGGCGTAAGTCACTAGCTCGCGGTCTTAACCGTTGAACCACGTTTATACGTTGAACGGGCTACTACATAGCTTCAAGTACCCTCTCCCGGTGAGCTAAACAAAAGACCTAAGGGACTTTTGCAGCCCCCCTAATAGGTCTATAAAAAATTTTCTTTGTAGGTTGGTTCGGCTCATAGAGGATAACTTTCCGTCCGAGTTTGAAAATTTTTGCTTAATATTAAAGGGAGTAAGATGGACTTGAAATTTGTAAAAGGAGTAAAAAAAAAATATTCTAATATAAACAAACTAATTTTCCGGGATTTTTTAAGTTTGTAAGCATTATTTGAAGTTTCTCGAATAAAAAACAATATTTTTTACATGTAGGATCTTTTAATATGGATGGGTGGTCTAATGTAAACAATAACAAGCGTCCTTAAACCGGAAGAAATTTAGAAAATTTCCGGTGTATCCCTCCGCTTATGTTATGACTACGAGGCGATGTGTGAACAAGCCTAATATTCTATGCAGTTTTGTTATTGTAATTTGGGTTCAAGTCTAAACATAATTGTACGATTCATAAGAGCCTTCAGAAATGTATTGATTCTCAGAGGTCGTAAGGCCACAAAAAATTTTGGAATGTTAATATCTCATTGTGAATAATTCTTAAGGTTTGCCATGTTTTGTATTTTATCCCTTATTTGGCTACATTTGAATAAAATGTCACCAAAAATTTTTTTTTAAGTTAGCCTAATTAGAAAATATTCTAA